>NW_010236266.1:0-12291 GCF_000690775.1 Eurypyga helias
CCCCAAGTCCTTCTCCCCTCATGGGGAGACGTGGCAGGACCTCCATTTCCATGACTAGATAACGGGGTCCCCACCCACCACGGCTCCTCTGTGCCTCACTCCACTTGTGAACATGAGCCTTTAACAGACACTGGCATCCCCGGAGCCCCACACGGCGTGAGCGGCATGGGGGAACCACAGCGAGACGTGAGCTACCACAGACACCTCTGTGAGACCCAGTTCTGTTCAGGCAGTGCTGCAACCCCATGAGTACGATGGCAAAACTGTTACTGCTTACAGACTATTCTGTAACTTCCAGCTATTCACGTGTCATGCATATTTCCATAACAACATTTTCAGGTATATATGGATTATGCTATTTTACATAAAGCATGGTCTTCTTTCCCCATCGCATTAAAGCTTGAGCCTCCTACAGTTCAAAGTTTGAGGGAATGAAGACACAGACTCCAAGGCAGGTGTGCGATCGGAGACACTTTATTGAAACAGCACAGGGTATATATGGCTTAATGCATGCTACACGAGGCTAACACACGTATCTTACTAAGTTCTAATTGGTTACACACATATCTTACTAGTTTATGATAGGTTACTTTGTCTCGGCCACGCGCTGATCTCACGCAAACTGTTACTGATTCTTTCAGCTTTGAGCACTTCCTTTTATCAGTTGCACATCCTCCTTAACTGCCTTGCTTATCACTCAATGTCCTTGGCTTGTTCTTTTCCCATCCTCTAATGTACGGTTGTATCAAGCAGCTCCACATAGTTCTTTTCCCATCTTCTAATGTACGGTTGTATCAAGCAGCTCTGCATCATTACCAAATGAGTCACTGAACGAGTTTCCCACAAAAGTTCAGATTTTTTAAATGGTCACTGAAATCCTTGCACATGCCAGCATGGCATCAGAGGTGAAGAATTAGGCAACTGGCACTTTCACATGTATTTCAGTGCCTCGTCTTAGCTAAGTGGAATGGCAACATGCTATAGCTGGCACTGCTGCCATTGCTCACTCTCATGGGGGTTTTGTGGTACCTTTTCTGACCTTTTCCCGTCCCATCTTACCTGGCCTTTTTGCTCGTGAAGTCATGACAATCTCACCTTTTACTTGCAGTACATCATGGTTGTAGCTTCTGTGTTATGGATGCAAGCTGGCAGCAGTAATTCCTAAAGGTTCAAAACCTAAAGAAACAGGTTAATGCAGCACACAGAAGTTTATTTTGTCAAAAACTCTACATTTCTGAGAACACAGTATTGGTAATTTTAGGAACATGTATTTCAGGAGGCAAACAAGGGTTTTTTGCTTCCCTTCCTACCTATTTCCATATATAACAGCCAGTATGCAGGCTGAGAGGCATAGGATGCA
This sequence comes from Eurypyga helias, assembly GCF_000690775.1. Classification (NCBI taxonomy): domain Eukaryota; kingdom Metazoa; phylum Chordata; class Aves; order Eurypygiformes; family Eurypygidae; genus Eurypyga; species Eurypyga helias. The sequence continues at coordinate 1,361 of NW_010236266.1, forward strand.
ACCAGCAATTCTTTCATAGGCACAGAAGAAACTGTAGTACTTGGCCCATTTACAAAGAGCAGATATCAAAAGGATTATATGAGCAGGGAACAGGGGCAGAAGACCTTACAGGACAACAAATTCTCTGCTCCCCGAATAAGAAACATTGCTGGCCATGTATATTTCAGCCTATGGTGTCTTTTCTTTTGTAAACCTCGTGTTCTTGACCACCTCACTACAAGGTGAAGAGGAGCTTACACGGCAGGAATAAAGTGAGCATCAGCTCTGAAAAGAAAATACCTGAAACCTTCCCCTCTAACTTCCTTCCATCCTCAGAAAATATTCTTGTGCCATGTCTGAGTGAGGTTCTGAGAACCGGTCTCTCGCTCGGAGTTTAACTGAAAATGGACGCTAAGAGTCATTCAGTACTAATTGCAGATTATTTAAGGCATGGCGGCCTGATCCAGTTCAGAAGGATCACATCATTAACGTAAGTGCAGTGATCAATACCAGCACTCTGTATCTGCATGTGGCTGTAACAAGCAATTCAGCTGAGAGGGTGCGTGTTCTCTAACCCGTGCTATCATCATTCATTGCCTTGCTGTAGGTTAACTCCTGCGGGGTGTTCTCAGCAGCCATAACGTGGGCCTTAAAACATGAAGTGGTCTAAATCTGGGAAACGTTTCCTGGAAAAACTCAAGCTGATACGGCAGGGAAGGCACACTGAAGGTCTGTATTTTTCTCGCCTTCACTCCTTTCTTTTGGAAATATAAATGGGATATAAGCAGCAGTGTGGTCCTGAAATTCCTGCAATCTTGGAATTTTTGGTTTGCATTTTGCAAACCACTGCTCTGAAATGTGTGTTGCTTTCACTCTGTGGAACCTGGAAAAACAGAAAGAAATTAATTGGCCCTGAACCCAGTGTTGGCAATTCTGTCGCTGGCCCAGCAGTCACAGATGTTTTCAAGGCAGCTTGGGCTGTGCTGTCCGCAAGCATAGTCAAAACCTGAAATACTCCCCAAACAGTTGTCTTTAATTGGGTTTAAATGGATGGGTTATGGACTGAATGCATATGTATCACCAGGTATGAAACAAGCAAGCACATTAACAGAAAAAACATTATTCAAAAACTTGGGGGCTACTGTTCTGTGTGAAGGGATTAACGGGATAGAGGATGCCATCATTATCCAGAGATTTGTTATTATGTGCAAGCCAATATTTTGTTCCCTCTTAGCAGCGTCACAAATGATGTGTCCATGCCAAGCCTGGTTTTGGGCAACCTAAAGAACCATCTGCTGCCTTGACTGCAGACGCCTTGTCCTGACGTGTGCCAGCAGGACAAGTGGCAGCATAATGGTGCTTGGAGCACCATGGTTGAATGTGATCCTGGCAGACTGACAACAGAAGGGGCTGTTTGCTTTCTTGTTTGGATACTGAGCATGTTTGCAGTATCATTGCGAACAAAGGCACAGCTCTGCAGCCACCAAATACTTAAGGCGGTCAAAGGTGCATTAGCTGTCACAGCAAAGATGGTAAGGAACCCCTGTATGCATTTAAATTCTCAGGCTTATCAGTAACGTGTTGAAACTCGGTCAAGATTATCGTTCACTGGCACACTTGGCTTGTATTTAAATTCAGCATTTTTGCAGGCGTTCAATGTGAGTGAAATAGCTGTCCAAGTGTGGTGAATAAATATGAAAACATTGCATATAACTTGATCACATCCTGTTTTTCCTTTATTGAGACCTCAATCTTTGAAGCCTGTCACTAACATTGAATTAATTAATCCTGCTGCATGCAAGCATGATTTTGGAAAGGTGTAGCATAATTCCCTACTCGCAGCTATAACTGAGTAGTCATGACTTTTATCTAAAAAAATATCCATTGTGCTAGCTGAATTTCCAAGACAGTACATTTCTGCATATTGTGAAAATTGGTAATAGAACTGTTTTTCCCAGGAAGGCAACTGGAAAATCAGTTATTAATTGTCTGTACATTATCTTTCCAAAATATATCTTAGTGTAATGATAGAGTCTGGACCTCAGCAGGAAGAACAGTAAGTAACTTTTAAACTCTTCTCAGTGTGCTGCAACTTCATAACTACGGTGTTGTTCAGATATCAGCATGGAGGCAGGATCCTCCTTAAGAAAGGAATCCATCCACTTGTGCAAGCAAAACCTACTCATAAAATGAGATAGCGAGTTGCAGTGATAGCGAGACACTTTCTGTATGAAAGAAACTCAGAAATGCATTGGAATTTTTGATGATCCAAGAGAGATATTTTATTAATCTCTGGGAACAGGATGAGTAAGAGCAGCAGTTCGAGGATAGTATCTTAATACCTCAAGTATGGAAATGTCTCTCTTGTTACTGTAAGTTATGCTTTGCTGGGGCACGCTCTCCATGAAGCTTTTTATTCTGGCATTAATACTTTCCATTAAAAGATACTATTGCATTCAACCACTGTCTCCTACCAGTTTGCAGGAAGACTTTTCCCATCACCACAGTAAGCAGAATAACAGCATGAGCGAGGAATAAAGGCCAAGCAGAGCTGACCCGTAGAGTGGGAAGAACAACCTCTGAACACTGCTGCAGCAGCAGCAAGGGATTGTAGGACAAAACCCACCCACAAATTTCACATTCTTTGTAGAAAACGAAGATAGGTGAGCCCATCATACCCCATGGTGGTACTCATTGTCTCCTTCTCTCTCAGGCTCACTTAGGCTCTTCCTTGCCCAGAGTGAGGAAGAGGGCATTTGCACCAAGAGTGATCTGATCAGCCTTTATCTTAACAGAGAGTTTGGGGCGTATCTTTGCAGACATCCCGGTTTCTAACCTGTATTAAATGGCATTAAATGAGGCTCATTGTTCACAGCACTGCAGGGCTGTGGCCTGGTTCAAGTTGCTGAGGCTGTATTGGATTTCGGAAGGCCTACCTACGAGCAGCAGTCCTGAGGTGACGCACCGATGTTAACGCAGTGCACACCCCAGTGAATGAGTCCCCTCAGTGCTAGCTCACAGATCTCTGTGCAACACATCGGGGAGTAGTACAGATGTGCCGTTACTGATCTTCTAATAGTCTGCATCCCCTTCACCTAATCCGTGCCCTCGTGTCCCGTTGCCTTGGCATCGTTACAAGCCCCAGAGTGTGTACACCTAATACTGGTCAATTCAGTTTTGCACTTTGAAGAATTAAAACCATGTTTTCTCTCTCCCTTTGGTCCAAAGTTGTATCTTGGTGTCATTAACCAGGTAAGCAGTTGCATGATACTATTGCTGGGTCCCTATACCAGTGCAGAGGATGGGTGTACATCAGCTTGTGAAAGGACACCATTTTCATCTGATATTAGTAACAGTTAATTTGATTTAGCTGTGGCCAGAGAAGCTTTTCCGGTGTGTGGCTTGTGCATACACTGGTAGAGTAGCTTTGCCAGCGTTCAGAAAAAGATCTGTTAATGCAAACTATACTATACAGAAGACTAACAGCACGATGTCAGCGCAGAAATGAACACATCTAGAAACACCTGGATGTGATGGGCTGTGTATGCAATCTGCATCTTAGCCTGAGGTACTATAATTTGCAGAAACCCTTCTGGTCCATTTTTCTCCTTCTAAATATTCTCCGAGAGGCTAATGGCAGCCGCCTTTGGGTCTGTACCAGCAGTGAAGAAAGACACCAGCTGCTGGCTCTGTTGTTCTGGAGAGAGAGTAGGGTGGGGAGAGCCAAGGTACTGCCCATTTCAGCTCCACCTGCTATGATGAAAGTATAAAGAGATGCTTGAACCCAATGTCTGTGCAAGCACGAGGCAGAAAACCAATTACTCTTGTCATGTTTTGATGACAGTAAAAGCCATAGTCTTGCCTGGAACTCTTTTGTTTAGTTGCAAAAAAGTATTATTTTTTCCACAGTACCTCTTCAATCCTCTAAAAGATCTGACAATTAAAAAAACCCAAAAGAATTAAAGGATGAGTTTCATTTGTTTTGTAGGTTTCTCAGCTTTTGGCATTAATACTTGCCAGCCTATTTTTATAGGCATAAGAGCAGAGATATTTAGTTTATTGAGAATTAACACTATCTAATACTGTGTGTTTATATTCATATTTCTGGGTGACGTGGCATTTAAAATCCCAGATAATGTGAGATTTTTATAATAAATAATGAGAGGAAAAAAAGAATTGTATCAGACATGGTAAAGGAGAAGGACCTTTCCTCCATTTCAAGAATTAGTTGCAAAATTAATTGTGTGTCAGAACTGTCTAAAGAAATACAGTAGAATAAATTTGAACAACTGCAAAACACTTTTTCTTTTATATTTGTAAGCAGCAATATTTGTATGACTTTTAGTCGTGAGCAGCATTTGTGATGTTCTTGCTCATCTTTCTTTATAAAATGAGTCTTACAGCTTTACACCTCAGCAGATACCTGAACCAGCTCGTGTGTGAGGTAGATGAAGAGAAAAATGAATAGATGTTCTTCTGTTGGAGACACAAGGTGACCCACCCTGACACAGCACCATCCTTTTTCCAAACCTTAAACGCACTTTTCTCCAGAGCAGTTGAAACTGAAACCACTTTCAGAGTCCCAGTGGAGGTGAGAAGGCTTCAACAGTTAGTTAGGGAAGTTTGGAAGTAAAGCTTCTGTAGTAATAGTGAAAGTGTTTGCCCCCAGACACAACTTCCCTTTCACCCTGTAATGACGTTTAATACTATGCAAAGGCCAGACATCTTCAGAATGTTTTTCTCATTCAGTAACCCTTAAAAAGACAATATTTTATTGCAAAAGCTCTTCATTTCCACCAAGTCTGTTGAAATGCTTGCCTGTTGTTAGAAATGAAATAAAAAAAAGTGTATCATCTCTTGACTTAGTTGTTTCAGAATGGCATTTCACCTGTGAATTTACATTTTCATACCTTTCAGTTTGCTGTGATCATTAGGATCTTAAAGCCTCAGAATTTCAGTAGTTCCTAGTTAGGTGATCGTTTCTCTCTCAAGACATAATTTTTAATACAAAATACAGGTACAGCTGTGGTAGATTTAAATTATAAGTGACCCGACAGTCCTGAAATTGTGCCATGTGATTTAAATTCTGCAAGGATGCAATTTTTTTAACAGTTGAGGTTGTAAAGTTGCCAGTAGCTTTGCAAAAACAAACAAAAAAAATTACAAAGACCATCAGGATGTCTTAGTGAATTTCATGTTCTAATTACATATAAAATACAACAATTTAAATAAAAAATAATTTACAGCTGTTTGTATATAAAATCTCATTTTAAAAGCAACAATATCGTAGATCTGAGATAATCTACAAACAATCTTTCTACTCTCATGCTTTAGAACTTAATCATTGACTGAAACAAGTTGGACACCAAAAAGGTACACAAAGCTCTTAACACATTTCCACTAACAGAGCTGCTTTTTCAGGAAGTTGAGTTATGAACAGCGACCTGTGCATTACTTCACCTTCAAATCTAAATGAAGTTTCTCTTTTTGCGTTTTGTTTTGTGATTGCAATTACAGTGGTGAGGCTCTCTTGTACTGGTCCTGTAACAAACCAGTACAGGACTCTGTTTTTTAAGCCCTGGCCCTGGGACATACATGACTGTGTAGGTCCCTGACAAACACAGAGCAAAGGACTTTGCAAAACCATGGTTGAATCCCGAAAGGTGTTTCTTCATGCTGGTTACACCATACCTCTCTCTCCTCCTCTTTTCAAGCTCATTATGCGAGCTGAGAGCTCGTTTCAACCATCAATCACATGTAGAATAATCCATACGGATTTATTGTATTGCCAGGCTCCCCAGCTCTCAGAAGTGAATAGTCTCATTTAAAAAAGAGTAACAGTAAATCTTCTACTACGTAACGAGACAGAAGTCTGGGAAATATACTGTACACAAAAGACAATGATAAATAGCAACATAGAAAGTTGGGGAAAAGCATCTAGTTGAATATTTTAACCGTTGTTTTTAGGTTTGGTCTTAATTAACAATTTTCATTTGTATTAGAGAAGAAAAATTAAACAATACATTAATTAATCTTAGAAATTATAGATAAATTGAGAAAAACAATCAGCACAAAGAAAGAATAGCTCCAAAGAAACTAGGTATATGACCAGCAAAAAAAACCATTGAGCTCAGAAAAATGCGAGCAAATACAACAAGAGAGAAAAATACTCCAGGGAACGCCCTGGAGAAAACTGTTTACAGAGGCTCTGAAAGAACATACCCATAGCCAGCAAACAGGGCACTTAGTCTCATCACTGCCTAAAAGAACTTGCTCTGAAATACTGCCGTTGCCCTCCAGAAGGTGGAATTAGTTCCTATTGCTCCTTTCCCAAAAAGAATGAAAAATGAAACTGTTAGACGCCAATGTGATTATTAAGTATTACTGCATTGACCTAGTTAGATTAGATACATCTTCACTCTCCAAATAGCAGTGACAGTGCAAATGTATTTTCTGTAGCCTCTCTTAGCACTAGACTTTTTAAAGCAAATTTTCAAGTAGATTACTTTCCTAAGTCCTAGTTAAGAGACGCGGAATTATTTTTTGACATCTCCTTCCCTCATTAGTTTTCATTTGATGAATGCTAATATAACATATACAGTGCCCATGACTCTTGCAGTTCTTATTACGCTTGTGAAGAAAAGCAAAACCAAATGCAGTTTTCTCTATAAATAATCTGTCTTCCCTAGCATTTCTAACTAACTATAGGTATTTTGTTCCAACATTCTATGGATTATATTTCTTCCATATCCTTGTTTCTCCTGTTTTTGAAGGATAATTAACATGCCTTATTTAAAATCTTGTTTTTCTGCAAGTCTCACATTGCTGTCTTCTAGTGGTTTCTCTCCTTCCCTTTTCCCTTCTGAATGTACATCCACATTTGGATCATTTCCTCTCTCACCCTCTCCCACTTCAACTTCTTATTGACTAATTCTGTTCCCATCTTTACTTGCACATTTCCAAAACCTCACCTATGTCCATGCATTTAATCCTGTATCATCTCGCCACTTTGACCCCTCCTCAAAGTCCCTTATTTAAAGTCAGTGAATCTAAACCTAAAACTCCCGTTGCTGCCTCTGAAACCACTGACTATAGCAGTGGTCTGAAGGGTTCCCTGTATTGGTGTCAGCATGCTGCGTGTTCAAAAAGCCAGTTCCTTATTTTTGCATCAACCTAACAGCATGCAAGCTGGGAGCAGCTACAGCACCGAGTTCCCCATTTTGAGCAGCCTTTAGAGAGCCTCTGCTGACGAGCGGAGGCTGATCCTTCAAATTCTGGATCCAGGTCCCTCTGCAGAACCTTCCTACCCTCAGGCATGGCAACACTCCCACCCAACTTGGTGTTGTCTGCAGACTTACGGGGGGTGCGCTCAATTCCCTTGTCTGGGTCATTGATAAAGATACTAAACAGGACTGACCCCGGTACGGAGCCCTGGGGAACACCACTTGTGACCGGCCACCAACTGGATTCAACCCCATTCACCATCACTCTTTGGGTCTGGTCATCCAGCCAGTATTTTACCCAGAGAACAGTACACCCATCCAAGCCATGAGCAGCCAGTTTCTCCAGGAGGATGCCGTGGGAAACAGTGCCAAAGGCTTTACATAGGTAGACAACTCCCACAGCCTTTCCCTCATCCTCTAAGTGGGTCACCTTGTCTTCACCCCTTTTGCTTTGCAATCTTCAAATGACCAAAAAAACTTCCATTATTTGTCATAGGAGAAAACAATCACGATTGTTAAAAAGTAGCTTTTAACCGATCTCCCATGAATCCTATTAATATATACTGCATCCATTTATTATGTAAGAAAGTTTAAATGCTAATTTTAGATTGTACAAATCATTTAAAGTAAAAAAAAATGACATCTCAATTGTAACACTTTCTATTTTAGTAGCCTACTAGTTTAATTATGATTCTGTAATTATATGTTCTAATGAGAACTTCGCAATCCCTTGCAGTACATAAAAGTATCTTTTCATTCACTGTTTTCAACACACAGTTATCAAAATGTTCTCAAGATGTAATTAGTTTCTATGTTTTCTTATGATTAAAGCCATTGCAGAGGATGTTTCACACAAATCTGTTATCCGAAAATGAACATGCTTAGTGCTGTGTATCCTATATCTGGATATTCATTTGGGGCACACAGCCAAATCTGGCAGTTGTCTAGAATTTTATTTTCATTGAGCAATCAGTTGAACGTTCATTCAGCATTTTTCCATATTTTGACAGGAAAGAAGCACAATCAACAGCTGCTTCTCTGACAGGAATCGTTCCTCCACTCATACTTACTCAATTTTAAATCCTAGACACAGTAATACATGAACCATCCCTGCAATAAAATGTTGACTCAAAATCTGGCAATCTTTATCATCCTATTCCATGTCCCATTTTTATTTCTTTGGCAATTTCTCCTGAGATTCAACCTTTTTATATACAGATTTCTCAGCAGAAGTGTTTTATCTTAGTTTATTTACTCCAAACTCTTCTTGAACGGCTTCCTGGTACCCCAACCGCTTGTGCGCACTGTTACCAACCTTCCTTGCCAGAATATCCATTGTTTTTTCTTCTCCCAAGAATCAGAATTAAGCTTCACCCAATTTTCCAAGGCTTTAGCAGCTCCACTCTGCCTCACTGACCCTTTAACCTGTTATTCTTCTCCCACAGTGCGCTTGCTCTACTACCCACTGGAGCAGTGTGGAGAGATCCCCGGGTTTTCACTGGTCAAAGCCGTCCTGAGACTGGAAGCAGTGCAGTTGCTTTCCTGTGCTGTCACCTCTGGGTTCCCAGTCCCGCTTCTCAGTTCAGCTGCCGGTGGCTACACGGCTTTTGTTTCCCAGTCTGCGCGAGTTTGGGGCTCCTCTAGCTGGAGGACAGAGACCAGCATTAGTGCTGTATTGAGCTATGCAGACATACCCAAAAATCAGTGAACTATTCTTTTAACAGAAGCCTGGACTAGTAAAAATGCTCAGTGAGATGAGCTCAGGATTTAATTTCCCATAGGACAGACGGCTTCAGCAGAACTCAAATTGCAGAAGTGGGTTTCTAGGGTCTTCTGCATCATACCTGAGCCATGAATTTCTTCCAGGCCTCTCTACACTAGTTCGTAGGATAATCCATAACTGCCCAATAGGTTTCTCTAAACCCTAATGCTTACCAGCACATCCATTCTGGAAAGGGGTACCCATTTTGTGGCAGTTTTTATGTACCCAAACTTTAAAAATCTCCTGGAAATGAGGGCAGCTTTGCATAGAGAAGGTTGTCTTAATTCAGAAGGGCTGTCAGATTATCCTTCGTTCCAGGAACAAGCAGGGAGGCACCAGAAAGATGTGCAGGGATGTCAGTGGAGCCCATCCCAGAAGACAGTACCCACTGCCAAAGGCAAAAGAAGGGCATGGTCAGCAGTTGGGCTGATTGATGATGGATCAAACAAGTGGATTTTGGCGAGGGAGCGAATTAGATTTCTCTAATGGGAGCTCTGCCATTTATGGGAACAAGCTGCCAGTTTTCGGCTCATACCAGGGGGAAAAGCATGGTGCCAAGAAACGCTTCCTCCATTTAATGGGAAAGAAGCTGGAGAGAGATATTCTCCTAACAGCAGAAGCCCAGGCAAGGTTCAGGATAGATAAAATAGCAAACACAATGCGTCAGACAAGCATATATCTGGGCAAATATATAAAGCCGATCCGAAGTGTCAGCCTGGCCTCGGACTATTCAGACACCACAACACCGTCAAGAAAATGTGGCCCTCGAGAACCCCAGGCACTATACTGTGCTGAGCTTTGTTTAGTACAAACCCGCCGTGTTTCTGAACCCCAGTAACTCTGGGGCGTGTCGTGTTTTAGGCCTGGTGGGTCCTGTTGTCAGCTTTAGCGTTGGTCTGGGTATTTCAGAAGTGATTCTGCAGGACCATGAAGCAGTAACTCAAACAATAACCAAGGGGGAGAGAGCAAACCCGCAGCCGTGTTTCCAGGGTGAAGGATCAAGAGCAATGCTTTCAAAATTGTCTTTTAAAAAAGCCTTGAGGCACTCGCATAACCCTGATAAATCAGATACAAGCTTCATTTAGATCATTAATCTCCCATGAACCGAGACTTTAAATCATTAATCTCCTATGAACCGAGACTTTACAAAAATTAAATTCCCAGACAGCAGTGATCACTACAATCTCAGTCAGATTTTACAGATAGGCGCTGGGAACCCACACGGATGCCTCAGAGACCTGGTGTGGGTACCCCACGGGGATCAGCTTCTCATCCCTCTGTCACTGACCCCAACCCAGCATCGCTCGGCCTTCCTGCCTTCACACTCTTAACGTTGTGTCTGCGTCTTCGGGTGCTAAATCAATTGGTGACAAAAGTACTGAAAGAATTCTATCCAAAGACTCACAGACCAAATTTAACATGCCTGGCCACCTGTCTGGCCTGAAAGACTCCCTAAACCAAAAGCCAGTTCACTGCGGTGTTAACTCCTCCTGCTGCAACGCAGCTACAGGCTTCGGCTTGGCTTTCGGGTGGGAAGCCTGCGCTGGAGACCAAAGAGTTACGCAAGTGTTCTTAACATCCAAGAGAGACTTTTTCAGATGAAGGCAAGCAGATAAAGGGGAAGAAGGATGGTTTGTTTCCAGACAGCTGCTCATTTTGGTTTCAGTACTTCTCCAAACCAACTGATTTTCGAGCTACACATCACACATGTTACTGAGACGGTAGTGCCCTGCGTCTCTCCTTGCTGCTAAAGACGATGGGTTCCATTGCTGCCTCTGACAGCCTGTTTACTCGCATTTTGCTATCGCCTGTTGCTAAAATACCGCGCCCCAGAAATAAGAACTCTTCCCCAAAGGGGCTGGTTATCTCCCCTCAGGGCAGGTGCCCCCCATCGTCTCCACGCCGAATCCTGGGTGCCTTGGCCCCGCCGGCTGCTCCCGCCCGGCTTGTGGGGTCCCGCCGGGGCA
>NW_010236267.1:0-32933 GCF_000690775.1 Eurypyga helias
CCATTCTGTGATTCTATGATAGCTGAAGGAAGAGTAGGCGACATTCTCCACCCAAACATCAGTGAGGTCTTTGTCTCCCCTAAGATCCTCATAGGGAAGCTGTTGAAGTATGGACTGGATGAGCAGTGACATAGATGGAAAACCACCTGAGCCGCCGGGCTGAGAGGGTGGTGATTAGTGGCATGAAGCCAAGCTGGAGGCCGGTAATTCAGAGTGTACCCAAAGCGTGAGCCTTCCCCATTGCTCAGCTCTGGTGAGACCACGTCTGGAGTGCTGTGTTCAGTGCTGGGCTCTGCAACAAAAGAGAGCCATGGTCATACAGGAAAGAGTCCAGCAAAGGGACATGAGATGAGGGACTGGAGCACCTCTCCAGTGAGGAAAGGCTGAGAGACCTCGGACTGTTCAGCCTGTAGAAGAGAAGGCCCCAGGGGATCTCATCAGTGTATATAAATATTGGAAGAGAATATGCGCAGAGGACGGAGCCAGGTTCTGTTCAGTGGTGCCTCGGGACAGGACCAGAGGTGATGGGCACAAATGGATACACAGTTGTTCTCTCTGAATATCAGGAAACACTTTTTCACTGCAAAGGTGACCAAGCACTGGCACGGATTGCCCAGGGAGCTGGTGGAGCCTTCATCCTTGGAGATATTCCAAAGCTGCCCAGACATGGTCCTGAGAAACCAGTTTTGATGGACCTGTGATAGCTTTCAGCTTGTGAAGAGGGTAAATTTTAATTTTAAAGATAAACAGAATTTACACTGTGTCAAAATGTAGCACTGTATCAAGCTCAGTTTCAAACTCACCTTGCAGGTCCAGAAACAATAGATTTTTGATTGTATTCTTGCACCTGAAACCCTGTAATTTTGTTCTTAACTTTAGCTGAACAAAAAAATCCTTTGTTAAATATATCCTACCTACCCCTCAGGATGCACCCCCAGGTATTCGCCATTAACCCAGAGAGATGGCTGGGAAGTGTCTTGCCTGTTTTCCAGCCAGCAGAAACAAACCTGGCAGCTCTGGCACTGTGGAGCCAGAGGAGCAAGTCAGGCGGATGCTGTTGCTATAGCTTGTCCCTGGGAAGACTCCTGCTCCCCAGGAAAGCTCTGTCCCCCATCACAAACCCATCCTTATCGGTGTGTAGCAGCCCTGAAGGGCGCTCCTGCTAGCCTATGGTTAACAACTTACTGACAGCTCTTTAAAAACACTTCCTATTAAAACATGATGCAAGTCCATTCCTTGCAAGGTTCTTCACCCCGGTAATGACCTGACACTTAGTCTGTGCCATTCAGCACATACACAACCATACAATTGCTAAGAGCCTAATTTTCTATCATCTTCCCTCAGAGCAGCTGGGAAAAGCCTTCTATTGAATTAGTTTATTATTTTGTGCTGCTTTTATTTGATAAGCTCACATAATGCCATCTTTTGAGCCAGGGGCCTCCTTGAGTTATATCCAGAAATAAGTGTCAGAGTGCCCCACATGCGGCACACAAAAAGCTTGATTTTTTAATTAGCAAAACTAAATAAGAGAGATGTAGTAACAACACTTCTGCGTCCAGCATTATTTTGCTCTCAGGTAACAGATGAGGGCTGGTAATGTTTTTCCCAAACTAATCTCTACCTCAGAGCACAGTTCTGATTAATAGGTTAATATATGTACAATTTATTTTTAAGCTCAGTTACTTTCTCTCCCTTTCAAACACTATCCTATATTAATCTTAGCACTCCTGTCAACAAGGAAGAAAGCTGTCCCTGTTGTCCCTTGGCATTTAAGGCTGCATTCAATGCAGATAAGGTTTGTTTGGGAACATAGAGGGTTTGCTGAAGACAATCACTGGAGATAGAACCTTAATTTAACCTCAAGCCTGTAGTATTTCCCCTGGGATACAAATGACTGATGACACGGCAGAGGGCAAGGAAAGCACAAAATTATTGAGAAATGGAAGCAGCAAATCTCGAGTGTTGAATTTCTTCCTCTAAATCATTGTTTATAAGGATAGTCATGCATGTCTGACTCAGTCTGGAGACACTAAGAAGCATCTTAAAAGAGTAGTTTTAAAATGCACTGACAGTGGATGTTTTTGAAAGTCATTGCCAAGGCGTACAAGATAGAGTTGTCATATATTCTTCTTAAACCAAAATGCCATTACAGAATCAAAATACACTTGCTCATAGTCTCCTATGTACAAGGTAGGTCAGCAGCAGCTAATTTAAATGAAATAAGTCCTTAGCAGAGAGCTTGATAACATTTCCCACAGGAACATTAGAAAATGGTGTTAATGAGCATTATTAAGGCCTGTTTCTGTAAGCAAATAGATCTTTATTAACTAAGGTTGTATGTGATGTTTTCCTGTATTATAGCTCTAAAGGGGCAGCATGAAAAAACAGATAGTATTTTGTTTTAAATAAAAAGATTTTCTCTGTTCTAAAACTGAAATAAAGCTGTTCTGTTAGGGTTAAAGGTTAAATAACCCTTTTATTTGCTAATGATAAATTTAATTGCCCGAAGCCAAATTGAATACAAGCTGATTTATGTTTTTCTTTTTACAGGGACCAAAAAAAAAAAAAAAAGCATCCTTAGTATACATAGCTAGAAAAAAGCTGTCCCAGCTTCAGAATCCTTGCTTTCAGAATGGAATAATTTATTCATTTAAAATAGAACTTGTGATTATCCTTTGTTAGACAAAAAGTTTTAAGGAAAAATATTCTATGTCCTAAGAATAATTTTTTTAAAAAAGCTTAATTTTATTGTAGCTCCAAGCATGTATTGTCTTTGAGTCATCTCCTCAGAGCTGAAAAAAATACCACCACATTTTTCCTTCCTGCTATCACACATAAAGCATCCCAATACCTGGGGGGAAAAAAAAAAAAGGAAATTGGAAGAACTGGGTGGTTAAATTTAAGCGCAGATTTTAGGGAGAAAATCTGCATCAAACAATCATTGAGCCAAGACAGCAGCCTCTGAGTATAAAATCAATTATGTGCAGTTAAAGAAGCATTGGTTTTTCATTGTTAGAGGTTGTTGCCATTTATTTCTTGATAAGAAAAAGCAGCGTACCAAATCAACATCCTCAGCTGATACTTTAAAATACTTGGATATTTGCAGAGAAAACAGAGATAGTATTTTGATAAGACATTTAGCTCAACGGAAGGGTAGGGCAAAATGTAACCCCGTAAGACAGCATCCTGTGCTTCATATTGAGCAACAGCTAATGAAATCCTAAGAGGGTTTGTTACATAAGCCAGTGGACTGAAGAAACCTTTAACATGTAGGAAACTGGAGTTAATTAAACTGTTACGGGTATCCTATCCATCATCCTACCAGACTGCTCTATTCTAAACCTATTTACATTTTACAATTGAAAAAATGTACTTGGCGTGGTTGATAAACCATGTTTACTGTCCTTATTGATTTGACATTTGTGCATAACCTTTATGCTTTAATCATCTAATAGCATTTCTTGAATCTTTCTCTGCTACAGAAAGTATTTGATTTCCAAGCAATTAGACATATCTGACAATTAGCAGACAGTAAGAGTGTTCCCTTCAACAAATTAATCAGTTTGGGAAAGCACTGGTTCATCAGTAAAGAGTAACGGGTTTAAGCTGAAAGTGGGGAGGCTTAGATTAGGTATCAGGAAGAAATTCTTCACAGAGAGGGTGGTGAGGCACTGAACAGGTTGCCCAGAGAAGCTGTGGATGCCCCATCCCTGGAAGTGTTCAAGGCCAGGCTGGATGAGGCTTGGAGCAACCTGGTCTAGTGGAAGGTGTCTCTGCCCATGGCAGGGGGGTTGGAACTAGATGGTCTTTAAGGTCCCTTCCAAGCCAAACCATTCCGTGATTCTGTGGTTCTATCACTGCACTGAATGTGCCGAAAAAGTTGAATCATTCCAACCTGCTTTTGTACATTAGTGTAATCAAAGTGCATCTCAACTCTTCATATTTCACTGACAGGACAGATCGCCTTTAAGGAGATTCCTTTCCCATACAATAATTCTGAAACCTAAATGCAACACAGAGAATTTAAACTTAAGGTTAACAACTGGCTGCATTGGTGGGGATCAGCAGAAGAAATGAGATCAAATATTTTCTAATACAGTTAGGGTGGAGGAAAAGAAGAAAGCTGGTCAATGAACTATAAATTCACCTTCTGTTTTGAATCTTGATAAGACAGATAATTTTTTTATTTCCTTTTTGAGACACAGTTTCTGAGGGTTTGTTTTTAATACATTGTGTGAGTTAAATCACTTTATAATATTTTTAAACTTTTAGCCAAGACTTATTCTGGCACATATTTCCATCAAAAGTCTTCACATTCCAGCATTAAAAATCACTGTAGTCAACTTCTGGAAACACACCTGTTCCTTTGGTTTGCAGACATTTCTTCAGAGAGAAAATTTAGCGGTGTAAGTTCGGTAATGAAAAGTTTTTCATGTTTCACACATATGAAAGAATATGGTGCAATTCTGTCTTACCTGTGAAATGAGATGGGTGACCTGAGATCAGATCTTGAAGCTCATGTTTGTGAAAGGCAGCATCTTATCTTTTCCTGCATAAATGGGTTGCAGCATTGTGAAAAGGGCCGAAGGCACCACATCCAGCTGAGAGAAGTTTCTCCCAGTGCAAGTGCTGTGTGAAAGAGCTGTACCATCACAGTCTTCCATACGCCTTAATGCAAGAAGCAATGTACGCTGGAGGCAGGAGCCACGTTTTGCTCTATACTACGGTACAAACCCTGGGACTTCCTAATCACCACTGATAACCATCAATTAACCTGGGCATCTGTCATCATTCAAATAGCTTCTCCCCTTCAGAACATTATCTAAAGTCATTACAAAGGAAGAAGGGGTTGTAACCTGTGCTACAGGGACAGGCAGAATCAAGATGACACAAATTTGCCTCAAAGCTTTTGCTGGACTTCAAATTTCATATTCTACCTACAGACAGTGCAACCCTGACCTTCCAGTGTGAAGAGTTACAGGCTTATACCATGTACAAACCTTGTGCTTTTTAGGCATCTCCAAATGTGGGTACTATGATTTAGGTAATGTAACAGTAGTCATGCACTTTATATGGTGTTATTGGCCATGTTTTACACAGCAATTTTACTACAAATAACATATATTAGAGAAGAAAAGAGAACTCTTTCTGTCTGATGGAAGGGAAAGACTGTTATCTGTTTCTCTTATTTATTTTTTCACAGTGTGAAAGCAAGACAAAAATTTAAATAAACAATGTTTTGATATAGTAATCTAATTAAAAGCTGACCAAGAATCTAGACTTAAGATGCCAGAAATTAGTCATCATTTTTTGATAGCAATCTGAAAATCAAAATAAAAAACATGAATCAAAATCAAAATCATTCCTTGCTGACATAGTACTTAGCCATCAGCTCTCATCCAGAGAGTTATTTCTAAGCAGAATACATTTATCTCATCCAGTAACATGATGCACTTTTTTCAAGTTAAGCTTTTAGTACTTTATCACTTTTCACCTTGCCTTTAAACAAGTCCCTCATGGAATCATAGAATGGTTTGGGTTGGAAGGGACCTTAAAGATCATCCAGTTCCAACCCCCCTGCCATGGGCAGGGACACCTTCCACTAGACCAGGTTGCTCCAAGCCTCATCTAGCCTGGCCTTGAACACTTCCAGGGATGGAGCATCCACAGCTCCTCTGGGCAACCTGTGCCAGTGCCTCAACACCCTCTCCAGGAATAATTTCTTTCTGATTTCCAATCCAAATCTGCCCTTTTTCAATTTAAACCCATTACCCCTTGTCCTGTCACTACAGACCCTTGTAAAAAGTCCCCCCAGCTTCCTTGTAGCCCCTTCAGGTACTGGAAGGTGCTATAAGGTCTCCCCGGAGCCTTCTCTTCTCCAGGCTGAACAAGCCCAACTCTCTCAGCCTGTCCCCATAGCAGAGGGGCTCCAGCCCTCTGAGCATCTTCATGGCCTCCTCTGGACTCTCTCCAACCAGTCGATACCCTTCTGATGTTGGGGGTCCCTGAGGAGATATTGTAGCAGGGCATAAGAGTCGGGACTCAATCCCATAGTTCGTGTGCAGGCAAAATTGTCCTTGCTGATCAAATAATTTCATGAATTTCACAGCAACTTTTTGCATAAGCATACAATCACAAAGAATGGCACTTGATGAAAATAAATGAAAAAAAAAAATTCTCTGTCACAACCTAAGCTTTTATAGAGATCACCAGTAACTAGGTTGGACACCTTGCTCTAATTTGAGAGTTTATTTATATCTATATATACCTCCATCTGAAACTATTTCACAGAATATTGCTTTTGTTTCCTCCATATCATACAATATTGTGTGAAAAAAACCCATGCTATTGGACAAGTTAGAAATAGAAATTGCTGTTTTCTTTTCAGCTAATTCTTGAACAGAAAGATCTCAATGTCTGTGTCTGATCTAGTGGAGCAACTCAAGCAGTGGAGTATCTTACAGTAGGGCAGATCTTAGCAGCAATGCTTGATGTTTATGCCATCCTTATATATGGAAAGGCTTGACATGGAAATCTATTGTTTGTGTTGGTGCCTAGGAACAAGCCGACAATGCCGGCTTAAATTTTCCTCCATGTTAATGATTTGAAGATGCCTTCTTTCCATATCCCATTATTTGCTAGAGGTGCCATTCTGAATTGATTTTTGATAAATTCAGCCCAGTGCCTCTGTGACTACTGCATAGGTACAGTAGGTTTAAATATTTATATTGTGCTGCTGGTGATAATTATTATTCCAACTCAGTATAGTTTTAATGCATTTAAATGTCAGTATTTCTCAGTTTAATTCATCATGCATACGTTCAGATGCTTGTATACATATATTCAGTATGCATCTCCAAGGACCTAAAAAGACCTATTCATATTTTAGCAGCTGTGAGAAAGTGAGGACAGATTTCCTTTAAATTCCTAACTGTAAACATTAATTAGGTGCTTGACACTCATTAATGATTAAAAAAACCCTTTGTAAAATAATCCATCATAATTCTTTTATCACTATGCCAACCCAAAGAACTATTTCATTGTACTGGGTATCTCTGATGGGAAAGTTAAAAACAATGTGTTATGATAAAATCCATTTATTTACTCTGTTTCCATGGGAAAAAAAAAATGGTTTTGCTGTGATACCTAGTAAGTTTCTGAATACAAGAATGTCATGCTTTATTATCTGTTTCTATGCATTTGTTGAAAAGCCATTTATGCAGCTGCCTATACACCCAGTGTGTCTCCTTAGCCATTGCATCAGAACAGAATCTCAAAACCAAGAACTTGAATATTTTCTCCAAAATATTAATAAAGTGCTGAGGGTTATCACACACACACACAAGAAAAAGAAAAAAAAAGCAGCCCCTTTTCACAAACACGACTGGAATGCATTTAACCTTGGCTTTCCAGTGACACTATTCGCAATTGTTTGCTTAAGCAAAGCACAGAAGAAAGGAACATCACATTCCCAGGAGGCCTGACAAATGATTTCCAAGGTCAGGCATATGCACAAAAGAAACAACAGCTCCTCACTCTGCGTCCTGTTACAGCATTTCTCCTTATGCTACCTGTGACACTGCCTCTGTCTGGTGCCCTTGAAGGGCTGTGAAGGCTGCCGTGTAGAATGGTCTGGTGTTGTCCAAAACACGAGTCTGAAGCTGCCGCTTGCCAGGACACAGCTATCAGTTCAGAGAATCCCTCTATTGATTTTCCTGATGTGACTCCACCCTGGCTGTTTTCTCAGCCTAATGCTGCATCTTGAGAATGTGTAATAGTAATTGACCAGAACAGAGTGTCAGGACTAATTAATGTACTCTCGTTATTGGTGAGAACGCTGGTTTCCAAAGAATGTCCTGGCTGTTATTTATGACATTTAATTAAGGTACAATCTTATCTAAATAATCAGCGTGTTGTAAAATAGAAGAAGTCAAGCAACATACTGCAGTAAGCCAAACATAACATGCACAACCACATTTGCACAGAACATTTAAACATTTTTGCAAGTCATGAGAAATTTAGGAAATTAGCAGGGTTTTTTAGCTTTTACAAGGCATGTGAAAGCATTCTATGCCTTCTAAATGGATTTACTCTAACTGCCTAATCATTATGCTAAAACCATGAAGCAATTTCCTGTTCAAAGCCCAGCTCACAGGCTCTCTGTTGTCAAGTATTTGAATTTCAGATTAGAAATGTGTTCATTTGGATAACATGAAAGGAAAGCTTTGTTGTCAGCTTTGCTTTATGTTCTGCCAGCAGCCAAATCCCTCTTCTTCAGCGGTCACCAGCAAAATACCAGACCTCTACTCTGCTCTCAACTATCTTGAAACAAACACAAATGCCTTTGGCCTTTATGACCTAAACAGTGGTTTGAGGTTTGCTGTTCTCCCCTCTCCCTTAATATTTTTTTAGGGATTATTTCTGACAGATGATATCAGCAAATGTTTAGATTGCACCGAGTTTTTCTCATCCCTTCAGAAGGGAAGGGGAGGGAGGGGGAGAGCATTTCCATAGTCGGGGAGAAGAGCCAGGACATTTGGTCTTGTTTGAAGCTCTGTAGTTTGTTATGGAACAGTGAGCTGAGTGGCTGCAGCCCTTTTACCCTCAGCATGTCTCCAGCTATCATCTATGCGGAATTTTAACTACACCGCCACTTGCTTGTTAGCAGCTATTTCTTTGCTGTCTTGGAAAAAAATACAGACAGCTGAGAAAAGTCAGGGGCTGCATTGCATGCAGAGTAAAACAAGGTTACCTAATACAGCCTGCAGGATAAAAAACCCCCAAGCATTCATATCTTTGTCTAGTAGTGTGGAAGTCAAGGAATTCCAGCCACATTTCTCACAGGAAAGAGCTTTTTAGAGCTCTTCCATTACTGTCAGCTATTTCTGCCAGGGTTAGGGTCTACACTGTGGACAGACAAGCCCAGCACATCCTCCTATTAATTAAAAGCAAACATTCACACAAGGAATGTTGTAAGCTAAACATGAACTTTAATGGTTGCAAAATAGCTGGAAGCAAAAATAATTACTAGGAGCTATAGAAGACATTGAGCTATTTGTAATCCCTTTGCTTTTGAATACAATAACCCCTATGTAGTCATAATAAGCTCTTCAGTATAGGAAATGGTAATAGAAGATCTCTCTCCTGATACCGAGGCTGTGCAAATAATTGATTTCTCAGCTGAATAGATGAAGTAAAAGAAAAAAATAGTTCGATCCAGACTGAATTTAAATTTTCTTTTTTTTTTTTTTTTTTTTTGCATTAATGAAAGAAAGCAGAGGCAGGAAGGATTTCGTCCAGCCTGGACTCTGAAACATTTCACCCTGGGCAGCAGAGAGGAAAGGTGGAGTCACCCGAGGAAGGGGCAGTTCCAGAGGGACCCTTCCCCTCCCACCTGAGGTGCAAGTTGGTACCCCGGGGGTGCCTGCAATGCAGTGCCAACAGGACAGAGGATGCTGCTGCTGCTCCCAGATACAGCACACTGCACCGAAGCGCGTCTGTCTCTCGGGGCGAAAACACTTACACCTCTTTCCTCTACCTAATTGCCTCTGTGAACCTCCACCTGCCAAACCAGGCGATGGAAGCCCCAGGTCCCCGTCCATTCTCCGCAGGGTGAAAGCGGCCTGAGTCAACATTTTTCCCCACACATAAAGAATTCCTCCAGCAGCTGGAGGTGAGTGTCCTAATCAGGAGTTTAGAGGCACCCTAGGGAGACACTTTTTAGAGTCATTAATGACTCTTTAGTTTCCATGCGAAGTGGCACAGACCCCAAAGAAAGGATTGAAACAGCCGCACCCCCCCAGCCCAGAGACTGCTGGGGAGTTCATCCCAGTTCACCGAAAGTGGGAGGATCCCAGCTGAAATCCCTGTCCAAAATCAGGCACAAAGCAGGTTTCTGTTTCCACGTCTGGCTCCCAGGAGAGTGAGCACCGAGCATTTCACCCAGCTCTAAATGACACATTGTTCCTACACGCGTTTCCAAGCCTCAGAAGTGAAGACAAATGGAGGCAGCCCCTACGCCCATTGATAAGGTTCCTGGCACCCTATTTCTTCCTTAGCAGAAACGAGCTAAAAGCCTACAGAGTTTAAATTCTCTAATTTAAGAATTCTCTTGTACTCCAACTGTGTATGCTTTACAATATGTAAATGCAAATAATATTCAGCTCAGGTTTCTGACTGGCTGTTAAATACCCTCTAGTTCTCTTGTGGAATTTATTTCCTCAACCTCGGATTATACGAAGAGAATTAGAAAGCATTAGTATACATTATATAAAAGTTAAATGAAAGTGCTAAGAATTCAGGCCCAAACCATTTTAAGTTAACAATGACATAAAATTATTATGTTGCAAATAACACAGTCAAGCTATTAACAGTGCTCACACTTTTATTACCCCAAAGCACAACAATTTTACTCCACGTATAAGCTGTTCTACAGTGCTGTAGGTAAAACCGAGCTTCATAATCTCTAATAACATTACCAAACTCTATCATTAGGCACGTTCAGCAGCTGTCAGGGCACTGTGGTTGCCATCAGATATGACCCTGATGGAAGAACATGTGCTGTGGTTTACAGGACCAAATCCTAAATCTTTTATTAGGACTTCTTTATGAAGATTCAAGTTACCGTGAACCTTCTATGTCCAATAAGATGATCCATTATTACACCTCCAGAGAGAGGGAGGATTCCCACCGTCAGAATACATGAAACACTTCTTTCCACTGCTTTGTCATCCATACTGAACAGTGGAGCTGCAGCAGGCATGTTGAACCCTTTCCTCTTAAAATGCAGAAGCATGGAAGTGTGTAAAAAAGGCTGTTTTGGCATGGCTGCCCACAGAATCTGTATGTTTAAGCAATATGATTAGATATCTAATTAAAATATACCTAATATAGGGCCCAAAGCAGTCAAGCTAAAACCATTCTCCTCCCCACCATCTGTTCAGAAGGTAAATAGGTAAGAAGTGAGTATGGTCCAAGTTCAAAACCCCAGCCTAGCCAAAGCACTATCCCCTGCCAGTTCTAGAAGAGGTCTCTAAGGAGCAGGTGATACAAAATGATGTTGGAAAGCAGCTTTGCAAAAGAGGCAGATGGTACCCTGGGCTGCATTACACAACACATTACCGGCATGTAAATGGAGGTTATCCTTCCCTCTGAACAGCAAGGAACAGTTTCAGTGTGAGGGTGACCAATCACTGGCACAGGTTGCCCAGAGAGGTGACAGATCTCCATCCTTGGAGGTATTCAAAAGCCATCTTGACATGGTCCTAGGAAACCAGCTTGAGGTGACTTGCCTGAGCCTAGGCATTGGACTAGACGACCTCCACATGTCCCTTCCAACCTCAACCATTCCGTGATTCTGCGTTGCCTGTGCTATGCTTTGGTACGTTCTTCAAACAGCACCATTCTGTAGGACCTGAGCATGGACCTGAGGATTGGGGTTTTTTGTTAGACTACGTTGTTTAAGAGACAAAAAGAAAACCAAAACCACCTGTATATACATCTGTTATGCATATAGATATACACTTTCATGTGTGTATATTTATATATATAGCATAAATAGCTAAAGAGACTTTTAAAGTGTCAAGTGTGTTGTGCAATTTCTTCTGTTTTCTATTCTAATACAAAGCTGGTATCAAGGCGACCAGCACCTCAGCAGAGGAAAGATGTACTTCCATAACTCTGTTGCCCAAGCAGCTACTAGAGTCCCACTGCTCCAGATTTCTTACTACAGGAGAACAACTGCTTCAACAAATCCCTGGGAAACCTCATCCCCTGGAGAGGTTGCCTAGCATCTCATGCAGTGGTTAAAGTCAACTAGCACAGAGACTTGTGAGCAGCAGTTTGGTGAGCAATTGTAAGAAACTACTGCTGTAGTAAGGATGATTCCTATTAAATTCAAAGAGTGAACTTCAGCTTTCCTCAGTCTTACTGTCTGGTTAGGAACTCATTACACCCTGTAGTACTATTTTTAAAGTGCATTTACTGGCTGCATCGCCAATTTAATTAACGAATAAAAAATTGCATTCAAATGTTATCTGATACAAAGTAACTGTTTTAGCCTGACAGTGAACATAAATCCTCATGCCTCGATCACTTCAAAGATGAGCAGGCTCTTCTTTAAAAGGCAGTCAGCCTTTTCACCATTATGCACAGGATGTGTTTTTGTCCTCTACCATTGCTCTGCTCCAAATAAAATGAGACATAAGTATTTCTTTGTGTGATCTATCTTCTGATATCCTCTGCCATAAACTCCTTCCTTATGGAGTCCCTGATCCTAATCCCCCTTTTTAAAAAACACATTAACTAATTTGGTGAGTGCCCTGTCCACCTCAGCACAGTCTTCCCGAAAGATCAAAACCAGACTAGTCTCATGGTCTCAGGATGGCAGGCACAGAGCTTGTCAAAGAAGTCTCAGTTTCCATGCAAAAGGACAGTTTAATTGCTCTGTGGCAAATTGCATCAAGATGCAACAAAGTAGAGAATGGATTTGAGGGACTCATCTTACCAGAACCAGAGGCAGGGTTTTACAGTACAGACTACAGTGGCCTTAGAAAAAAAAAAACGAAGTACAATAGTACAATTTGGCTGGTCCACCAGGTATTGGATATTATATTTCATTAAGAGGCAACAAATGAGAGGCTATTTCAACACCCACAAAATCCGAGTCCTGACATTTGGCTCACCTGCTGACACGTCCATTGTGCTTGTCCAGAAACAGGTTCTTCCCACATGGCTTACTGAAGAGCATTGTGTGTCACAGTAGTTTTACTGTTAAAAATAAGTAAGGCACAATACAGCAGTGCCGGATGACATAGCACCTAAAGAGATGAGTACGTAGATGTAAGAGTGTCCTGTCATTCTCTTTCCTAGTAAATGGAGGAAAAAAAGTGGTGTGTAGCTAGAGAGCTTCTATTCAGAACAACCTGCTAACACAAGTGTAAAAGCTACATAACGCGGGGAAAAGTCATGGGAGGAGGACTTAAAAATGTTTCATACAAGAATACATTTAGAAATGCTTACATTTTGTAAATCTTGCTGGTGTAGCAAAACATGTAGGTAGTACCACAGAAATACAATCAAAGCAACGATTATTTTTTTAAGCAAACTGGCAAAGTAACATATTGTGCCATAGGAAGGGCTTTTTAAACAAAGTGCATAGCTTGCATAAACAGAAAGTACTGAACACACTGCATTTGTGAGAAAACTTATTAACATGCCAAAGATCACATTTATGCAACTCTGCATTGCCTCAAACCAGTGAGACAGAGTTTTGTTGATTTTTAATGAGATTTCCACCAGTGTTCAAAGAAAGCCAGCCTTGGCTTCAGGCTAGAGCGCACACTTCCAAAACTCCACAGATTTGCAAGGCCTTTGGAGAAATAGCTAAGCATCCAAAACAACTACAGCAGACTTTCCATTTCAACTCCAAAAATAACCCCGAAACCCAACAGGTAGTCTGTGTTAAGCCAGGTGTCCTCAACTTTGTGCTCCGCTGTTTCTCTGGGTTGTAATGTATGCTGGGATGTGTAAGGAAAAGCAAGCCCTGAAATGAGACACCAGCAGAACACTGACTGACTGACAGAAAGTCGAATCTCTCCTGGTGGAGTGTCATCAAAATCGAGGGGGCTTTGGTCAGCTGTTTAGAAGAAACTGGATAAGGGGAGGCCTGCTGAGAAAAAAAATATTAGTCAATGGAACTAGTTTGGATTTAGGAAGGGACATGAATGTAGGTCAGGAGAACAGAGTGAGGGAGGGGAACGACCTGTTTGGGTTACAAGGCAAAAGTGAGACTTCAAAAAGTTCAAATAAGCATCTGAACTTTGGAAGCCTTACAATTACAGAGTCAGCCTCGGAAACCCTTTGATGTTTGCCCTGCAGTACTTTCAGCCAGGCGAAGAAAGACCCAGAGGCTCAGCAAATGAGCAGCTCCCTTCCCCGAACTCTCACAAGATAAGAGCCTGCATCGCACATTGGCAGAGGCACAAAACCTCCTCATTTGGGCAGGTGCCATTGCCAGGCAACTGGTCCACTCTGCAACACAGGCTGTGATCAGGCGGGATCCTGATTAACCCACTACCTTCTCAATTAAAGCACTAATTCCAAAGTTGCGTGCAGGCAGGTTTACGAACCCAGAGGGGTCCTTCCCGGTGCAGGTGTGACATCCCACCCGTGTGCAAGGACAGGCACCCATCGCCACGGTGGAGGGTGTGCCGCTCAAAGCTGGAAAAACAAAAGATGAGGGAAGGAATAATAACTGCGATGAAGGAATGTGAATTATTCATAACAAATTAATGTGAGTCACCAGGGGCTAGCAGGGAGAGAGTTTTGTTTTGTTCACAAGATGGGTAGCTGCTCAGCTGCACTTTCGTGGGATCTCATCCATACCGTTCACAAGATGACAATTTTACATCGTAAGAGGTCCCCTGATGGCATGTATTAATTTATAATAGAGGCAAAAGGAAGGGAGTATTTTTGTGTATCACGCTAGTAAAACACACAAACTACTCCCTCAAGGCACATATAAGCATACATTAAAACATTAGCAATGGCACTGGAGTTAATAAGAGCTATGACATACAACACAACCGTTCACACAATGCTTCATGGTAAACCAAAGACAATGCTCGGTATTCACACTACCCTTAAGCCATGGAACCGCACAGCCCAAATGCAACCAGGGAAAAATCAAAATATTGGATGCATGGCACATGTTCTAGAAGTGAACAGTAAGACAGTGTCCAATTCAGTAACCTTTCAGAAGGAAACAGTTTCACATAAGAAGGGCTTTTAGTGTATTTGTCAACACATTCATTACTTTAGTCAACAGGATGAGAGCATGGAGCACTTTAAATACATGTGGATTTAGCTGAGGCAGGAATCCGGCTGAAAACTAGCTCTATTTCTTGCAAGAGCATATTATTACACTCCTCTGCTACTTCAAATTAAATTCATTTCTGATTATGTTTAACCTAATGCAAATAAGTATCTGTTAGAGTTTGGGTTCCCTCCCCCTCTCTTGCCGCACAGAATAGTAATAGAAAACTAATGTTTGCAAAGTTGAAGATAGCAAAGCGCTTGCAACTACACTCTGACATGGATAACCTCAGGAAAAAAAAAGAAAAAAAAAGCAAGAACCCTTTGAGGTCTACCAATTGCTAACTATTCATGGACAGTACAGTGTTTCAGAAAACGTTATTCTTCCCAGTTGTTCGGCAGTTGGCAAATCATTCATACCTGCGCTGATATAATTCAGGTGGTTTGTAGCCAGGAGAGGAAAAAAAGCAGAATAATGCTATTTTGGAGCTAAAAGATGATATTTGCTGTCACATCGCTTTACAAAACTGAAACACATCTTTATCTTGGGCAAGAAGGTTAATCATCTGAGATGTACTTTAGACCTTTTCTTTCTGTATTTCATCTGAATCTTAATTGGCTTTTTTCCTCCCGAAACTCTGTCACTTGTCCTCTTCATCTTAAGGCAGAGCAGCTGGATATTGGTAAGACAAAGACTCAGGCCATGAGAGAGCAGAAGATCCTCTCAGACACATAAGCTGAAATTTTGTGAGATGTCACCCTTTCAGTCCCACTGGAATTTAAAAGCACTTAATTTCCATGTAACATACATAAAAATGAATACATTTTTCTGAGGAGAAAGTATTTTGTCTGCTCTTTTTAAAAAATCTTTACTTTTTCTGTGAGGTTATTATACCAAGGTATATAACAAGTTATACATCTACTAAATTCTAGTTTGGCATAGAGCAATCAAAAGAGAATGAAACATCTTCTTGTCCTCCACTGGGGAATACTCTTCTAGTTGGGTTTTTTGGAGTTCGAAATAGTTGGAAGAGAATATCTCAGTTTTCTTCTATGAAGCTTTATTCAATTTTTATTACCTCTTCAGTCCACAGAGGTAAGTCCATGGTCTTACATGCAACTTTCGAGAAATGCAAAAATTAATTCTGCCTACTTACTGCCTTTTGCCTACATGGCACACTTTTAAACTTATTTGAGATTGAATGTCAAAAGGAGTACACAAGAATCATATCTTTTGAAATTAACTTTAGATGGTAATTTTCTGTAGTATTAGAGTGAAATTAAAGGGTAATTTGTAGATGCATAACAATGTGATAACATCATTTGTACAGTAACAACATTTTACGTATAGAAAGGACAGAAGAGAAAATCTGACAAGAATTACAACTAGGATGTTTGGACTTTTTGCAAACTTGATTACAGAGCAGGCTTGCAAAGGAAAATATCCTGCAGTAAACATGCTCAAACCATTTTTGATTGCTAGCAAAGCCTTTCTCTAATCACTAAAAAATAGATAAAGTGTCATAGCATACCATTGCTGAAAGGGTGAAATGTGTATTTTCTGTGGATATGTCTTCTGGGGTGTTTACAGTGAAACACATCCATATGACCAGCATAGAAATCTGACACTTGTTTCTTAATGCTTACAACTTTACTGCCTGAATGGCAGAAACATTTCTATTGTTGTTGAATAAAGTTACTGGACAATGTTTCTTTACCTAGCAAATTTTAGAATTCACTGCCATAGTTTCCAAAAGTATCTCCCATTACTTATAAATGAGAACACACCTCAGATTCATATAATGAATAATCTTTTTCAGTGATAAGGATATCCAGAGGAACACTGGAGAAATATCCCTCTGTCTTTTCACAATTTGTTTGGACAAGTAAAATACAGAAAATTGACAGTTCTTTCCTTGACTCCTCTGACATAAACCAGTGTAAGTCCAAAACAATTGAGGAAGTAGCACTCAAGAATATAAGGGGACCTTAAGCATGTGTCACCTCTCTCTCACAAGAAGAAAATCTGTTAAGAGGTGATTCCTAAAGAAATCCTTGGATATGATGGGGGTACTAATGCGAGGACTGCAGAATTAAAAAAAAAAAAAAATAGTGTGTTTGTTAGCTATGTGCAGGTACTCAGTCCTAATCACTGGTGGCCCTAAAATCAATATCAGCTCCAATGCAAATAATTTGCTCACTGTTTTGAGCTTAGGGTAAGTAAAATCTTCCAAAGAAAATAACCTTTGCACTGTTCAATTGCCTTTCCGTTTTACCTTCTTTTCACTGAGGTTTTTTCTGAACAACCATTCAGTCACCCAGAATATCAGTACTTTCTTGTCTGCTCTACCTTTCAGACTTTTCATTGTTTCAACACAAAATGTATATATACGATACTAAACCAACAAATATTTCTAATGATGACATGCTTGACACACCTTTCATCTTTCTATAAAATAGTGCAAGGGTCCTACAAATGACAGCTCTTCAGGTGCTCATGAATAAATGAACCAAAGCAAAGCACATGGAGATGTTACTGCTGGTCAGATTTAGTAAAAGTGGACTCCAAACCTGCAGGCAGACTGGGAAAGACTCTTGTTCAGTTTTAAAATGAGAAAAAGTTGGCAGCATAGGAGAACACTATTACATGTTTAAATCTGAGATACAAAGAAGTCCTATGTTTACTTCAGTAAAAACTGGCTCCACTGCTTGAGAAATGTGTCTGTCTGCATGACAAACACACTTCTGAGGTTGATCTACATCAGCTCCATCAACTACACATTTTTAATGGTTATTGCTTACAAGACTATTGAAGGGGGAGAAATGACTGAAACCAATATAAGGTTCCAAAATTTTCTTCAGGAAGCTGTCTGCCTTGAGGCTCAGGATCTGGCACTGACTAAAACAATGCCTATTCAACCATAAAACAAATCTCCTTAGAAACTTACACTACGGATGCATGGTTTTCATACACAAATTATTTCTTGTGATTTAAAGTCAAACTGGTAGTTTTTGGTGATGTAGTTTTGCAACTAGACTGATGATTCTTACAAGAATTTTACATCAAATATTTGTCAGCTGAAACAATAAATTAATTCATTTTCTGGCAATCTTATTTGAGTGCCATGGAGAGTGAAGCTGGGTTTATGCCATTTTTGCCAGAACTGCTTAGATTATGTCTGGGTGAATCTTAGTGATGTATCTCTTCCCTTTCTCTCTTTACCTTTAATAAAATTTGATATTAATTTTGATTATAAATTTGAGTATCATTTTGAGGACACTGAAAATCTGCCAGCCAAATGGGTTGAAGTTTTCTGACCAAAAATGACAACTGAGAAAAACATCAAATGTGAAACTGGGGACCAGGGCAGAGAAAGAAAAAAAAAACTTGTATAAGGAAAACAATTATGAACAGAAGAAACAGGAAAAAAAGCTGGACAGTTACAGCACCTGACATCCCAGATAATCTGAGATGGCAAGTGTAATCTAAATATGTGTGTCTGTATCTTTGGCTGTAGATATAAAGGTAGGTGTGTAGGTCATTAGGTATGTTTTTTGATTCACCATCCATATCCTGGAATATGTGACGTAGTTTACATTTTGCCCCCAAACAATCAAGTAAACATGGCAATAATACATTTTTTCTCCAATACTGCTTTGATTTGAAATTCTTAATTCTGGTATTAGCATTACACATGTCTGAATATCCACTCTGTTTTGGAGAAGCTGTGAAAACAAAGAGAACAGATGTAGCTAAAAAACCCCACTCTTATCACAGTACTGTCACTCTGTATGGAATTTGCCCGTCTGGTAATTTTGTGGTTTTGTTCTTTTTACCCTCATTCATATCATTAGTTTGTTTTAGAGCTAGAGGCTCCAGGTCAGATAGCAGTGCCATAAAAAATTTTAATTTTTTTTTTAAAAAAACATGGGCAAATAGTTCACAGCAGTTTTAATAAGCTGTAAAAATGAGACTTGAAATATTTGACAGATAAAGGTAGCTCTTGGAATTAACTTTTTCCCTTGTGTTAAGTTACTAAGCTTTCATGGATTAAAAAAGCATTAAATAGTAGAGTGTAAATTTCATTCCTAAATCTTAATATTCTTTAAAATCAGTTCGAAAATCCAACCCATAAGCCTATATTTACACTTTCATTCCCAGAATAAGATTCCCCAATAGTAGTTCATCTCTAACAATCTATTTCTCTCATTTTGAAGCTATATTCAAGAAATAATAAGTTTCAGCATGTCACTGTACCCATCCTCTCCTCCTGTAGAAACGTATGTCTGTGTATAGGGATATATATGCATAAATATGTAAACACCAAGAGTCCATAAGAACTAACTGAGTGTATGGTCAAAATTAATGTAAAACATCTTTTCTCCCGTCCTATGCCTTCCCTTGATTCACTAGCCATGTGCATCAGTCGAGAATTACAACCAAACACTGGTATAACAAACATGCCTTTCAGGTGACAGTTAATTTTCATGCTCTAGGTATTAAGAGGTCAAGCTGGCCACATACACAGAGAACGTAGAAGTGAATTATATAGAAGTGAGGGGATGGATAGAAGGGCATACCATTCTTTAACTTGCATTTTCTAGACTTAAAAGCTGGACGCTGAATTCCTTCCACCCACTTACTGCTGCCTGGCTTCCGCATCACCTCAGAATCTGTCGCAAAGCGTGAGACTGGGGCACTCACTAAGGAACCCCAGACACACCGCGCCTTTGAGGTTTCCACTGATCATTGTACTCCACTTGGCCCTGAATGTACCTTCTTTGAACACTCAACTCTCCTTTGTCCCCATTTTGTGTGGGTTAAGTTTCCATTCTCAGCTCCTTCCTAAGCTCTCTATTCCCTGCCCTATAATCTCCTCTCCTCAACCAAAAAGTCTTCTTTGTTCCCTTGTGCTCTTGTGACAACCATGGACACTGTTTTCCTGGCTGACAGCCACAAAATCTGTAACATTTCAGACCTTGCAATTTTTGCTCTTGTCATTTTCTTCATTTCTAGGAAGTTAATATATGTAGGACAAAGCTGAGGCAATTTATTCTTGCTCCTCTCCCGTCTTCCAAAAATAAGCTTTCTGCTTCTCACATAGAAATGTCCTATGTACCTAATATCATTTTTGAAAATTCTTCTCCGAGCACATAAAACTGATCAGTTACAACTAGAAAAGATATTAAAGAGATTCAGCAGCTTCTCCGAGAGCTGCAGTACTGCTTGTACCCTGTCTCCTCTTCAGTGAGAAGACACGCCGCTGAATGTAACGAGAACTAAGAACGACTGGGATTTCATGTTGCCTAAAAGGTCTGGAGTGTGTGTTTTTTCTGCTTATTTCTGTATTTGTGTCAATTACGCTTAGCTCAAAATCGTTACTGCCACTTTGTACATGCATAATGTCTCAGAATACCTGAAACACTCATTTCTTCCTAGACTCTTTCAACAAAGTTCATTTTTGTTTGGTTTGTTTTTATTTTGGAAGAAACCAGTAGCTGTGCAATCAGTTAAGTCTCATCATAACTTCCTCTGCCCTGGGCTGGTATGCACAATGCTGCAGACTAATGGTGAAATAGCAGTGAACTCCTTTTTACATTTTAAATGCTATCTCTGTCTTCTAATCTTGGTCTTGTTCTCTTACCCTTTCTTTCTTTCTTCCCAGAAACACAGTGTTTTCCCATTTTTTCAGCTTCTCTAAAAAAATCTTTCAAAAATCCCCTCCTTTCAAGTCTGAAGCAAATCTATTTGAAATAATGCCAAAATCAGCAAATTGTCTACAAGAGTTTTCCTCAATCTATGACACTTGGACGGGGGCAGCCATGAGGAGACACCCTGTGGAATATCTCTCCTCATCTTCCATGACCACTCCCAAACCCCAAAGGAAGAAAGACCTTCCTAAGCACACAAAACAAATACAGTGGGAGTGGAGTAAACTTAAACACCACAAACTTTTTAGTCTTATTTTTATAAAGTTATCAAAGAAAACAATTAGGTGAAAACTCAGCTGGATAGACCTGTACTAGCATTTTTAATGTGAGGAAAGGGAGGAGAGAGTATGTTTTCCAAAAAAGCTAGGGAGTCTTTGGATGGAAAAAGAAATAAATGAAATGGCAAATAGGCTTTGCTACTAAAAGACTAAAGTCAGAGGAGGAAAGCAAAGATCTGTAAATGCACATTGTTTCTCTAAAAATCCAGTTTGCCAGACAAACCCTTTAGTCATGTAAGAGTTATATTCAGACAGTTAAAACACAGGTAAAATACTGACAAGTCCTCTGGATCATTTTTCTGTGTGACCTAGGCTCAAATCTCTTCACGGAGAGTAAGTAGCTGCAACATGAATAATTGAAAAGTATCAAAGAAAGGAAAAGGAGGACATGCAGACACTCACACTTTTGGTACCAAAAGATGTATACATAAATCACTGCTGCTTTGCAGATGTGGTTCAAACCCAGATCAAGTCAGGTTACCAGCAATCGGTCCACGTTGGCTTTACCTTGCACTTGCCCTACCTTTTCAGTTTCTACTCATTAAGTAGTCCTTTTTAAGAAAAACAAACCAGCTGGATTGTTCTTTCCTTTGATTTTCACTGTCATAAGCCCAGTTTGCATATTTACCAGGCCATCTAACCTGTACTTGTGCTTGTTACACCCTTGTGATCTAACCACCTATTGCCTTTTTCTCTAACAACTTACAGACTAAAGCCCCAATATCTCTTTACTTTCTTCACATCTCTTTCTTGAATGAAATTTTACTTTCCTCCTGTTTTCTGAAAAGCACAAGTAAGAGAGGGTTCTTCCTCTCCCCACCCCCTTTTTAGAGATTTCTTTTGCTCACCTGCTGACATGCAGCTCATTAGCCTGCAATATATGCCAAATTTCCACGCTGGCTGGCTATCACAGAAGAAAATGGTTAGCTACTCCCAAAGAGCAGATACTCCTGATTCTCTGCCTTTTGCAAAATTGCTACCATATACACTGTCACACAGTCATCCAAGACATTTTCGTAAGTCTTAAGACTCAGTCTCAGTGACGTTAACAATTATAAGATAAATAATAATGATTCACATTTTCTGTCTGTTGTGATGTTTTTGAAACACTGCAGAAAATATTCTCTTGTTTAAAGTTAGGCACATGCTGTGGCTGAAAACATAAATGCCTGAGCACACTGTACCCTCACCAGCAGACTTGAACCTGTCAAGGTTAAATTGCAGTAGAACACGCACTATACACCAAATAGCCCATGTTCCAGAAAGCTTGACCCAGAACTATCTGCAGATTAGGGATATGTCAAAAAACAGTTACTTGAGGTGATCTGGTCCTGTACTTGGGATGACAGAATAAACTTGTTGCTCAAGGGCTTCAGTTTGGAATCTTTAAATTGCTGTATGTCATGAGCTCCTATATTTAGCCTGGTAAACACTTTTTGCCAATATTTGCCAAGCAAGATATTAGGTTTCTCTATTACTACATTGAACCTACTGGATTCATAAGGAAAAGAAGATGTAGACAACTTATTTTTAGTTGTGGATTTGTTTCTTCATTTTTATTATATAAAACACCAAAAAACAATCTATTTAACATGATTTCCACTGAAAACATGGTGGATAAACCAGAATCAAAGGTCTATTACCACCATTCCACCAATGCTATTAATCTGTTCAAAAAGTTCTGCACATGTGAAATGGCCTACATTATACGCTACACTCTAACTGCAGATTAATCTGTGCATTTGAAAACTATCAATGGAAATTTCAACACCAAAAGAAAACATATCAGAAGATATGCCCCAGAAGAAAAGTCTCAGAAACTGTAGAGCTAGATTGGACAGTGAGGGGCAGATTATATATGAAGCATACCATGGAGAAAATGGATGTCATGCCGTCTTCTGCAAAAGGGAGACCAGTGATTTACAAATGGACATGGTAGAAACACCCTCTTGTCGCTGCACTTTGTTATCTGTTACTGGTGATGGAAACAGAGCTTCAGCAAAGAAAGCATCTCGGCCTCTTCAGCTTATGCTAAAACTCTTCTAGTCATTGGGTGGGGGAGAGCTCAAGCAAACTTTACAGAGGTGTGGGTAACTAAACAAAGAAAGGATTTAATCCAGGGTGAAATTCAGAGATAGATTTGTTAAGACATATTTGTTAAAAATTCATAAATATATTTAACTGAGTCAGAGTTTATTTGATTTATTCCAGGAGGCTGGAAAAGTAAGACAAAAGAAAGGCAGAGGATCCTACAAACCTAATATCAAACTATAATTTTGAAATGAAAGTTTCATCAACCTATATTTTTTTGTGCTTCTCTTCAGCCATTTTCTTCACAGTTAACTTGATGCTCTTGTTAATGAGGTGGTACTTAGATGGATTGAATTTAGCTATATAAGATAATGATATAACCAGAAGATTATTTTATTTCAGGAAAAGGTTAAATTCAATTGGCGTCAATAACTGCTCACCACTCTTGTGCAGAATTACAGTGTGCAGCTGAAGGTTAATATAACCTAAGTGTTGAAATGCCATAGAGTTGGACTTAGATCTTCATGAGGTGAGCACAGAACGGTAGTTTACACATATTAGCAGATGCAATATAGGTAGTTTATCGGCACTTTCACCCTCTTTGTAGAGGTAACACTGGAAAAACATCCAAACAGCATGAAATTTGACAACTTATTTTCAAAATACTCTAAATAAACGAGATTAATAAACTGTAAAAGACTGTAGGAAAATGCCATGATTTTCCAGCTCTATTTCTTTCTTCTGCTGTATTGGTGTACTCTGTAAATTGGAAAGGCTTGTGCAGTTTTGGCACTGAAATTCTTTTATTTTGTCTCCCACAGTTTGGCGATAAGTATAGTCACTGAAAGGTTCTTCTTTAACAGAAGTTCGATACTCCTGGTATATGCCAGTTACTGAGACACTTTAGATACGTAGGATATGAATTTCCTGTAAGCATATGTTTACAAGCCAAAATTCTAGTTCCTTTAATTGGTGGAAGGAAAAAACAATGTTAAAATTTCATAAAATTATTGAATAACCCAAGTAAAATCCTAAAGAGCTGATAATTTACAATTCAGTGCTTATAAACCACATCCACGCAAAGTTTCCCTGGGTTAGCACGACGTACAGTATGTAACTACTACTTGTTGCCATTAGCATTTTACTGCTATACAATACGCAACAATACGCAACTCCTACCTACTCATCTAGCAGAATTATTGATAACACTGCAGGTTATTGAAGCAGAGTTAGCTATAAATGTAGAGGTATACCAAGCCTATGCTCTCTGCGGAACATACAAACTAATGTAACATACATCCTTTGCTACTACAACATGCTTACATGTTGGGTGATGTGTGTTTTTTCCTTCTGTATGTATTTTTAACCTCTATTAGCCGGAAAAGAAAGAAATAAATTGAATATTTTGACGTACCTCTCCACCTCCAAACTTGAGTTTAATGTTTATGCAATCCAGACCACAAGCAGAAGCAGCAAAGAGACAAAGGTTGCCTAGTGCTGACGTTGACCACAGCTAATCTGCTGCCAGATAGTCATATATCTCTGAGAAATATGTGCAAACAAAGATTTTCAAAACTACATACCTTTAGCTAAGTTAGTATAGTGTTTTGTTTTATTTACAGGGGTAGTGAAAATCATCCCTGGCATCAATAAAAGCATGATAGATTTCAAGCACAATGGAAGAGAGTATTCTCAGTGACATATGTGCTTGTTTCATTTCTTTTAGGTGGGCAATATACTACTTCTGAACATCGTTCTCAGAACAGGAGGTGTAGGAAAATGCAGCCCCAACACAAAAGATAAAGTTACACAGACACCAGCACGTCAGAAATACTTAATGATGTAGCAAATGACGCTGAGAGGCTAGAGCACCTTAGCTTCCCCAGAATAAATTTATGTCTCTTAACTGAAAAATTTCAGATTATGTTGAGGAAACAATGGCTCTGATATTGGCATCCACAATGAAAATTCATATACAGGAGTTTTTCTGGAAAGGTGTTCAGTTTTCTAAATCAGGCACAGCAATGAAAATACCAGGCTATCTTAAATATATTACTTAGAGCTACAGTCATGTAATGAGACAAAATAATGGAGGGGAGTACTGGATATGGACTGGCAGGTCTATCTGTGGGGAGAGACTCCAGGAGTACCAATCCTGCTGCTGCTACACACGGTGGCAGCAGGACCAGTGAGCCTTATTCCCTGGGACACTTCATCCCTCTGCCTGCCCCTCATTCTCCGCTCATCTCCTCATTGAAGCTGAATCTGGCAGTTCCCCTTCCTCCCAGGAAGGAAAGCAAGGTACCTTTCTGGGTGCACAGGTGAAAAGGCACCATCCTGGGAGCCAAGGAGAGCCCCAGGGAAAGATGGATGCACCAGACCCATTTAAGCTAGAAGGGAGCTTGAGAGGTCATCTAGTCCCACCCCCTTCACACAGACCGCACATCCTTCTCACGGCCTTACCAAAGTTTCCTATAAAATCCACTGGCACTCTGACAGCATCCCTCAGCACGCCTCTCTAATGTCTTTTAGTCTTCAGCCCCAAAGCTCAAATTCACCTACAGCATCAAGCAGCTTCACCGTGCAAGTCACCTGACCACTCACAGATCCTCCCACAATGTTTACAGGGCTAATTCTGATCAATCCAGAGCCATAAAAAACATCTACTCTGTATTACAATACAAAGAACTTATGCTCCTGGTAAAGTGGAATAAGAGAGCAACAGTGCCAGAGTAGTCCCATCTATGTCCTGACCCCTGTTTCCCACAGGCAGGATCCCAAAATTAGGAGTGGTTTTCAACCCACATGTATGTCCTTAAGTCCTTTACCACATTTTCCATGTTGGTATATAGAAATAATTTTTGAACCTCTTTAGAATATAGAAATATTCCTTATAGATAATGTGGTCTGAAAATGTTTTGTGAATATTTAACAGAAAGTGCTTTTCACTTTGATGATACACTTCACACCTTGCCAGTAAGTACATGGCATTTGTCTCCTGTTTTGCTGGAAGGTTTGATAAATACATGTTTTCTACTAAACTTTTTTTTGTTGTTTTTAAGCTAACTCCTAGCATTGTGTGAATTTTTCTCTTTTCCTCACCAACAGTGAGCTCACCCACACATGCTTGGGGATTAGGGCTCTGTATGGCACATCTGCACAGAAGAAGAAAGCTACTACAGTTATTCTACGCACAGTATGCATACAAGTCACAGGCATTGCGTTTGGTTACTTGTAAAACAGCAGTTTTTGACAAGGGCTCATAGTGTTAAGAGATTTTGCAGAGGACACAAAACCTCAAATGCCAGAATTCTCAGGATAATTGATGTATTTTGGGGTTCAAAGTTCTCCTAGAAATGAAGAGGTATAAACAAGAGAAAATTTTGAAAGGTCTAACATTAAAAATCTCACTGAACCACCTGGGGATTCTACCTGGTGGTGTCACTGAAGAGCACCTCACTGAATCAACACTTACCAGAAACTCAGTCTAATAAAAAATACCACCATATAAAAAGTGAGAACCAATTTGTTTCCATTTTAGCAGCTATAGTTGCTACACACTTTGTAAAACCTGCAACCAATGCATATCAGAGATTGTTTAAACTATGACAAAATTATTTTTGTTTTTCAATTTCTAATCATTAGCCTTTTTCCACCTCATTCATCTCAAAACAGAATGTCATACGGTACTGCTGTTCCCTTGCAGCTACAAAACCTCTACAGTCAGCAAAATGACCTTCAAGTAACACACTGTAAAATTAATACCGATCTTTGAAATGACTCATGGAGTCCAGTTCTCAAGGACTGTTATTTCTGGCTATTCCACCTACTGAAAAAGCATCCTATGCCATTTCTAGAGCATTATTCCTAGAAATATTGGATGCTTAGTCACTGTTCCTATCTACATGCCTCTACCTACGATTCATAAAGAAACAAACATTTCAATTTTCCTAAACAGCAATCACAAACCTGTATGCACAAAGAGGTAGCACACAAACCAGAAAAAAAAGAGATACTTGTAAAAAACACAGACCAAATAATGAACATCAAACACTGCCAGTTTGATGAATCTTAAAATCACCCACTGTGTTCTGGTTTTGTGTATAAGGATCAAGGCATTTAGATGTAACCAAAGACATAAAAAATCGACACATTATGCAAAAACAATAACAAATGTAAAATGATAAATTAGTAAGCAACTATTCAGTTATTACTGTGACTAATTCCTGTAGATGGTGCCACAGCAAATGAACCTGAACTTGTTCTGGTTGACTGCAGTGTTCTGTTGAAACATTTCCATTTGGTTTTTCTGCTGCTTATGTAGATTACTGAAGTAGATAGCATCTGTTTAATGAGTTCCCACTTCATTACAGAGCTGCACTACTTACTGAGTCATTCTCCTTAAGCATGCAGGCTGTGTAATCTGGTGTTGTTTTAAAGCAAATACTAATTTATGATTACCTGTTACATTAGGCCACTGAAAATTGTACTTACACTGGCTTGCATGAGCAGAATGCTAATGGCCTGATTATGGATTGTAGTGATGTCTCATGCTTACAGTCTATGAACATAAATTCCCATCTCAAGCATATTGGCTGAACAATGCGTGCAGTGTAGAATGGAAAATGGATAAAATACATTCACTTGTAAAACACACAAATTACGGTCTCCATAGCCATCAAATATAGAAATGGAAGGGATAATCACAAACATTTCGGTGATACTATGCTGCCAATACAGACAGTTGAATGACAATAGAATTGTTCATTGAAGTGTCATGATTATTATGCAATTGATATCACAGTGATAGCTAATCAGATCCTGTTCTGATTAAAAAGATGACAAAGTCTCAAAAATGCTACAATTATAAGAAGTACCACTGGTAGTCCCCAAATCATGGAAAATCTGAAAAGCACAGCTGTAAGCATGATCAAAGCAGTGATAAATAAACACCGTATTAACTCTCAGAACTGGTCAAATTGCACCTTCAGATAGCACGCACAGAAATGGAACAGACCAAGAGTCATTAAACCTAGATCCCCAAATTAGACGTCATCATGCAACACAGAGTTAGTTCAGATGAATCCACTGGACATCTCTTCCAACACTACCTTACACTTAAGCAACGAAATATTTCTCCAAACATTAAAAACACGCAGTACATCCCTGTGCCCCATACTACACAGTAAGGCAGTAAATAATACTTAGGCCTTTACTCCTCTCTCACAGTCCCTGCCAATCTGACTTCAGAGAAAATTCTTTCTTAAACCACAAAATCTTTTTTCAGAATCTATGTCTGTATTTATCTGCTCAGAAAAGTTAATTCTGGAGTGTACAAGAGGGCCTGTTATTATTAAACATTAGGGACAAGTCCAGGAAGTATCTGCAGATCATCCATTGAGTAATTCTGACCACAACCAGCCTAAATTAATCTTCCTTTTAAGATGAAATATTGAAACCAAGAACTATTGACCTGAACCTTGAAAGAAACCTAACCAGGAACATCCTAGAGAAAAAAACCAAGGAGATTGAAACTCTCTGAAATGGGATTAAGCTGCTTAACCATACCAGCATGAAATCACTCTTATGATACATCCACTTAGACAAAACAGCAACAAAAAAAACCACAAAAGCGAGATAGTGACAATACCATAAAAACATTCAGCTGAAAGGGTTATACAAGACTAACACAAAAGCTTAAGATGACGCAAACTGTTCAAATTAGTAACACAGAAAATAGTACAGGGTAAACAGAAGACATGAATCAGGAAGGTTAGGCAAAACTTTAACAAACAAACAAACAAAAAATCCATTGAGAGAAATGCATAAGAAATTATTTATTAAAAATAAAAATCGCAGATGAAAATGATGGATTTTGCAGAGGGGAAAAGCAGCTATAAACAGTGAAGGTGACATCTCAAAGAGACTGAAAGATTCCTCAGTAACAGTATTCACCACAAAGGAAGTTAATAAGATATTCACCCTTCAGCACTGTTTCCAGTCAATAAAGATGAGACATTATCAAAGACTGAAAGGCATGATCCAAGTTCAGTCCTTAGGTATTTAACTGATACGTTATCCAGTCTATTTTACCACACATAGAAATGTGTAATTCTTGACTTAAATGTGTGTAATTGTCTACTTACAGGAACACTTCCTTCACAGAAAAGCACAGGATGAAAAAGACAAGCAAGACTATAGCCCTTTCAACTACCACAATAAGGAAGTATTTCCTTATCAGCTACCTCGAGGCACGGTATACCGAAAGATTTTAAACATTTGTCCAATAAAAGTGAAGGCTAAGAATTGAGATAAGATGAAAGCTGTATGTACATAGCAAGAAGCAGGAACAAGGACAGTGGATATATATCCAATAAACTACTGTGCCTGTGTGACACAATATTAATACAACACTATAGTAGTCCTGTCTCCCGTTACAGGGTCAGCTCAATCAACGCCGTATAAGATCGGCCCTTGCACCACAATGTATTGCGCAGTAGATGCACATTTCAGTCCTTCAGGTTGTAGACACGTCTCCCGCCTTGTTGGGGACAAGTAGTAGTGTCTGTCTTTAGCTCTGCAAGCTGGTAGCCACGGGCCTCCACCAGAAGACTGTATGCACCAATCAAACCCAGCATCATGGGCAAACCTTTAACCATAGCAGGTAAAGACTTTGGAGCACCCCAAACCCCTCAGGAGAAAGCAAAGTTCTTGAGTTTTCAGCAGTTCCTTTACCCTTTCAACTCTAACAATAGCATTTCCTCATTTTTTTCCAAAGTAGCAGTAGTTTACTTTGACGTAACAGCCCAGCAGGCTTCTGGCCACTAGACCCTCTGTGCCCTTGGCGAATGGGAAGATGAAAAGAAGCACCAAAAACCAGGATCTCCCTTTATAAAACTGTGCTAAGCTACAAAAGCCGTGGCTAGCATGGATCCATTGCGCTCATGGTTTCTGTTCTCAAGCCATGATAAGATAAAAAGCTTACTACAAAATTATCCAGTTCTATCTTAATTTTTATTTTTCCTGAGTCTGTTTTTGTTTTTTGGGGTTTTGTTTGTTTGTTTGGGGTTTTTTTAATTATTATTATTATTATTATTTTATTTGGACCAACAACTTATCTTCCCATAGCTTTAGTCACTTCTAGAGTTCTAATTCTCTTTACTTCCATTCTCAGTGTCTGAAGAGGTTTTGGCATAAACCAGCTGGAACTAGTTGTTTTCTATAAAAAAGCTCATGTTTGACAATAAAGCACATAGACAGAACCCAGGTTTTGAATGATTTCTTAATTCTGAATAAATTAACTCTCAAAGTTATGATTAAACGTAAAAAACAGTTAAAAGCCTGCTCAGGGCTGGAAATTACAGAAATCTGGAGTATTGCTGTGTTACATAAATAAGGTTTATTAGACCACAACTTGCAAACAGTGAATTTCAGGAAGAGAGTAAGATGGACTAGAGGCAGCTTTATTTCTAACTGCCAATTCTGGAACACATTACATACTCTTCTCTTAATTATATAGATGAAGGTAATTAGGAAGCTTGAATACAAATTTAAGTTCTGAGTTGCCTACAAAAACAAGGCCTGTTAGGAACACCTTATATTAGGAAACAAAAATAACTTCTGAATGATAGAAATGTATAATCTTTTCTAACTCACATAAAGTTGAAAAGCCAAATTTGTCGTATGGAATCAAACCATGACTGACATTAGCAACAAGTCAAACCCATCAGAAGAACCAGAGTCCACCCTTTGAACAAGCAGTGAGAAGTAGAACAGAAAGTCATTAGATCCATACAGAACCTTCAATAAGAGTAGACTCTGCCCCAAAGACATGGCTCAGAAAATAAAATGCTATATTACAAGAAAAGACATTTGAAGAAGAAAGGCATGTGGAAATTAGGATCAAAGTAAAAGAGCATATGGACATGATAAAACTGTTTTATCATAGGGAAGTGATAAACATAGGCCTGGAGATTGGAAAAGAGATTCAAGAAATTAAATAGATTACGTCACTTAGCAAAAATCTGCAAGCTGAAAAAAAAAAAAGAATAACAATAACCAGTTAGCTCTGATAAAATTCTCATATGAATGAAAGATAGCACTCAGACCTGCATGTTCTACATGAAAAAACACAGGACATTTATTCATTTTAAAGGAGACAATGATACAAAAGGTAAGGTATTGCCAAAACTAGCAATCTTAACACAAAAAGTAAAGTCACAAACATTAGTAGGTAATTGTATAAAATTTCTGCCTTGGGAATATATGAAGTAAAACTATCTGGGTAAATAACAAATTAGCAAAGAAATAATTTGTCAAAGCACATGAGGAAAAAAGTACTCGGTATCGGATCATAAGTGGGTCAGACCTGTGGTCTCACGGAAAAGGTTTACTTGTAAGGAGGGTGGCAGGAATACATACCTGTACCAATTGCAGAGCACCCTAATCGAAATGATTACAGAAAATCCAGAGTCTCATTGTTCCACATTTTCCTTAAGAATGCTCCTCCTCAAGGGACTGAATGACAGAACATCCATAAAGACATATTTGGTCTCAGCGTAAGAGAGGGTCTTTGCTAATCACTGGATGTGGGGAGAAGAGAGAAGGAGGAGACATGACTTATTTATGTAATTTCTTCTGATGCACTTATCTTTAAACTGTGATGATTCCCACTGGGAGAGAAAATCAGAGGGACATAGTTGATACTAAGCATACTTTTTCTGTCTTTGAAAGATCGGCTTAATTCCCTTTGGTAAAGAACACTCTTATTCTTTCAGCCAAATCATGGCTCCAGATCATGCCCTGCACATGCCACTTGAACTAGTTTCAACAGCTGAGTTATCATACAAAAGAAATAAAAGAATATTCCCACACCACTGAAAGTACAGGATTTTCATTTTAAAGGGGGAGGGAGGGAAGCATGATGTAGACTGGTAAGCAAACTGACATGACCATTCATCTGACACCAGGAGACTCAAATCCAGTCCAAGATTAAACACACAGCTCTTGCATATCAGGAGAATAACCTAACTAGCAAGCTGACTGTTCTTCGGGGAAAGGAAGTGGTCCTACAGTCGCTATGCACTGAGCAACGAAGAACAAGGTAGTTTTGTAGACTAGTTGTTACTGCACTCACCAGAAGAGGCAAATCTCAGGTTCTGTTTTTCCAGCAGTGATGTTCACATCCGGATGGGTAACAGACTATTGTGTAAAGGTGAGCATAATATTACACCACACCATACCCCTTGTTTCTGCTCTTCTCCCTTTTTTGAACAGGTCTAGAAGTAAACAAGAAATATGCATCTTTAAGGAGCTTAATTCTGTCCTGAAATAACATGTGACGTAAGAACATTAACTGTATTAAGGACTCAGAGAAAATGCAGAAGAACGAACACCTGCATGATCTGATGAATATTGAGCAAACATACTTAGATTCCTGTGGTTTTTATACGCCAGGATGTTCTTTACAGTTAAACAGCTCAGTTAGGACAGACACGTGAAGAATGAACATTCACTGTCAAGAAAGTTCCTCAATCACAGTTTTAGACATTGATGGGAACAGAGGACATGGTACAATGAGTCGTGTTGGCATCTGATTGGCTAAAAAAAAATTTCCAGTCTCCAGAATCCCTATCCTCTAGTCTATTTAGTGGGTAGTAAAATTGTCCTAAATGTTGAGCACATGACATAAAATTGTCCTAAAATGTTGAGCACATGCCATATGCATCCCAGCATTCGATTTAATAGCAAACACAAAGAAATACAAATTTCTGTGTGTATAAGAGATTTCAGAAACAAAGGTATTCAACTTTCAAGCATCTCTCTTGAATGCCACTGTGGCAATTTCATCTGGGTTTCTCATCAGACCGTTAAAATGAGAACAGACAGGGAAATTATTTTGGATCATTGCTGTCCTTTACATAATATGCAAGAAATGCAGGTTCAGAGAACAAGAGATTTCATCTCTTCCTTCTTTTCATATTTTTATAGGGAGGCATCAAAATAGTGCTAAAAAGGTCTTTTGTTG
Organism: Eurypyga helias; assembly: GCF_000690775.1. Lineage (NCBI taxonomy): Eukaryota > Metazoa > Chordata > Aves > Eurypygiformes > Eurypygidae > Eurypyga > Eurypyga helias. Next base: position 32,863 of record NW_010236267.1, read on the forward strand.
TGGACACGTGGTGATGTTGACAGACACACAAAGAAAATGAGAGCAAAATTTTTGTTCGTGCTGTATGGAAC
>NW_010236267.1:32960-44190 GCF_000690775.1 Eurypyga helias
TCCGCCATGAAGAACTGACTGAAATGGAATTTTAGTATACCGTTCTACCTGAGGGGAAACTATTTTGTAGATAGGGAGGATAGCCTCATTCTATGGCTTATGCTTTACTCTTCTATCGCCTCAGCAGCCTTTGTACACCATCCATGAAGTCCTTGTTTTGGTGACCATGGCCATATAACTTCCTACAGACCACTGAAAACCAAAACGAGAAGAACTGACTGAAATGGAATTTTAGTATACCGTTCTACCTGAGGGGAAACTATTTTGTAGATAGGGAGGATAGCCTCATTCTATGGCTTATGCTTTACTCTTCTATCGCCTCAGCAGCCTTTGTACACCATCCATGAAGTCCTTGTTTTGGTGACCATGGCCATATAACTTCCTACAGACCACTGAAAACCAAAACGAATGTAAGCCTCTCAGTATGAAAGATCAATTTTTCTCATCTCTTGTCACTACATTCTATTGAAAAACATTAAATTAATAACATCACTCAGTTGAGGAATTTTTTTCCAACAACAGATTTTTTAATTATTCACAAAAGATTATGAATTTATCAGCTACATTTCTTTCAGCCTTATCTGCCACCTCCTCTAATACTGAAAGGAACCATCAGACATTGAGAGGGAGAAAAAACATCTCTGCTTCTGGCAAAACAATGTTATTTGGTAATTAAGATTCTGCTAATGCAAGGCTGCAATTGCCCTCAATTCCCTCTGCAGAAACCTTTGCAGGTCTCTCATGCTCAGTGACGCTGGTTTGTGCCCATGTTCCTTATACACCAAATAATCAGATGTCCCTTTCCTTATTAAGGAAAGCAAGCAAATTAATGTAACAGGCAGGTATTTCTAATAATTTACACAATAAATAGTGATAAACTGTTTGTTAAAATAAATTATGTAGAAAAAAAGGTCTAAAAAAGCAGATGATTTCTTCAAGGAAGGTGCAGCCTCAGTTATAACACACTGAGTGAACATTCCCAGAAGGATTGTGGATAAAGACATAGACCTGTGTGACTTGCAGACCTAGAATACTGCTTATTTTTTTTTAAATAAATTTTAAAAGCCCCATGCTGTGTGTCCATAAAGTTTTTTGACTTCACTATCCATTTCTGATGATCCAGCAGAATTAGCATGTAGACTGAAACAAGGTCTAAGACAGAACAGAAAACAAATAAGCACCAGCCAGTCTGTTGGCGCAGATTTTAAGAAAACAGTCCAATACACGTTCAACACTGATGAATCTTTCCAGTGAAACAGACATATCCTAATAATTGCAATGCCTTTGGCCACTCCCTGACAAAGGCCAAGTACACAGAGTATAAAAAACTTTCTCAGCAGGAGGTTCAAAAGCAGTTTCTTTAATTTCCTGGGCATGTAGAACTGATCTGTCTATATTTTATTTTCATGAAATGAGATACTAAACATATATTAAAAAAACAGTGCTCCTAAAGTGTTTTGTTGGTTTGTTTTTTTTTTTTAATTTTGTTTATCTACTGTTCTCCTTTAACTATTACTTATGTTGCCAGATTTGGAAATGTAAGGAGAAAGAAAAAAAAGAAAGAGTGGCTGCTATGCCTTCTGCTTTCAGGAAAGGTCACTAAGTAAGCACTCAGACGGTAACCAACCTAGCCAGAGAATTCCACAAATAACGAGAGTGACAAGCAAAACTAATTTGAGATGAAAGCTGCTGAATATCTTCCTATGGAAAAGCAACAACTAAACACTTCATTTCACAAAGACTTTCCAAGACAAGTCAACAGTCGTGTCACCGTGTATATTTAGAGGTATGGTTCTCATGATTATGTTGCGTGAGATATCTGAAGTGATTGTCTGAATACGTGAAATGCTAAATAAAATCACCCAACCATAGTGTTTGACAATATCAATCAGAATCAACATTTTGCAGGACAATTTCAAAACAATTTAAAATACCTCAGTATTGCTATAGTAAGATATTGAGGCAAAGTAGAAGCAAAAAAGCAAAGCAGAGTGGATTCAGAGATCAAAGAGTTGAACTACGCTGAACTCAAGGCTCACCACACTAGCTATTTTACATTAAAAAGGAAAGCAGAACGTCCATTCAATGTCAGACTGCAATTCTGAATTTTATTTCAAACCAGTATTAAAAGCTACTTACAATTTTAGCATATATAAAATAAAAATTCAAGTAGTAAAGAATTGATGCTATACATTGTGTTGCTTTGAAAACATACATTTTTAACAGGGAATAATTTATCTGTATGATGTCAAATAACGTATGGAGTGTGAGGAATGAAATTAAAATATTTCTGTTAAATACGATAAAATTAGATACTTCAACTAGCAAAAAGCAGAGTATTTTAAGGCAGTCTTCCCTTTTGATGTTTTTTGAGTTTAAAAATATCAATAAATTCATTAGACACTGAAATTTTGACAAAAATAATATGCTTTTAATGCAAACTTTTCTATCCAACCTTTTTCAACAATATGAGCTCAAAAAACAGTGATAGCATGCATGACCACCTCCACAGTGACATTTCTAATTACACCACAAGCCAGATTCCCTGTAAGTGACACAAATAAATAAATAAATAAATAAATAAAATGTAATCCTGCCTGGGTTTTCATTTGCTCTTTCATCTACTCTTTCAAAAGTAAAGCCCTCATTTGGATGTACAAGAGCATAGACTGTGTGTGCATTAGCTGTCTATATTTTCAACAAAGTCTATTTTTGTGATTACGTTTTGAGTTGCCATTGGTCAGGCAGATGAGATACGGCATGGCCAGTGTACTGAAAAACAACAGGTTAACACTCCTGCTCAGCCAGACATGAACTGCAGTACAAATCCTCGCTTGAACATGCATACTATCGAGATTTCCTTTTTGATATTATTCACAGGAAGCACATATTCTCACACAATAGTACCCACTGAAATCTTCCAAAAACTTAATTGTCCCAGGTATGCTCCAAAAAAGTATAACAAGTGATCCTGAAGTTTTCAATAGCGCTTGTTGGGCAAATACTCAGTAATATTATAAGCCAATTTATTGCTGCTTGGTTCCAACTCATACTGATGTTGGACCTAATCTCGGATCACAATTTTATATATATAAGGAACAATTCTAGACTTTAACTATGAACTGCCCATGGAATGACCAAAAAAATATATTAGGAAAAAGAAGTTTCTCTGGCTTTGAATTACAATTCTCCCATAACAAGATGAAAATGGTAGCTTCTTTCAGCTCGGACAAGCTTCCTAGGAACTTCAAGTACATACTACAAAATCAGGATGTTACATTGCTCCAAAGCCCATATTACCCACAAGCTTTGGATTCTCCAGGGGCCTGTCACACACAGCAGATTTTTGGCCCAAAACGCCCTAAAATAAGGTCAGCTATGAGCTGCAGAATATGAGACAGAACACAGCACACAGCTTCGAGGAACCGCAAGGCCATGAGGCCTTTCTGCCCCTCCTCACCCCTGCTCTCTGATGCGGCTCTGCGCAGCAGCGATGGCACTCGGATGAGCGAGCCTCCAAACGCAAAATGGGAGCAGGGTAGTCAGCAAAGCAGCGTTTTGCTGTTTTCATTTCAGCTACGCAGGCACGCTGAAATAATGATCCTGGCAACATGTTAGCAAAACATTAGAAAGACTTTAGTAAGCAAATAATTTAATTACAGCCTTCTCCCAGGCAGTTTATATTGCACGACCCCTGACCTTTTCTATTGCTGTGCCTAAACTCAGTGTGGGATTCACACTTCCCATTCCTGTCACAGAATCTCTCCATCTTGTACCATTTAATATAGTGTGCTCCAGGTGTTCTGTGGTGAATGAATAGTTATATTACTACCTGTCAGACACAATCACACTCTATTCATCATCCGCGGCTGGCTGCGTGAAGCCCTGCTTCCAGCAGGCTCCCTCTCTATTTCCTTGTTCAAACGTCTGCCGTGCTTTCGGCCCATCTGTCAAGCCTGTCATTTAGAGGGAAAACAGTATCAGCGCTTTAAATATATGGAGTTCTCTATTGAAACAGCGCTGTGATTGAACTGTCAGCATTCCCAGTATCACAGACAGTAATTCATGACTGGTCAGAGCTCCATTTAGGTTGCTATTACTATGCTGACCTTGCCGGGTCACGCTGAGAATTTTTTCCCTCTGCAGTTAAGTCTATAAATAGTGCAATTAACCTTTCAGGAATTACAAAATGTTCTCAGTTCCCCTCCTCCACAAATTCACTTGCTGTTTGTAGCATTTATAATAATCAAGGGGGGGGGAAAAAAATATCAACAGGAAAGGGCATTTCTCTCTCCTGAAGTGTACACCGAGTGTCAGTGTAAAACAAATAAATACTGTAACACCCCTAAGTCCCACAAACCTGTCTCAGCCAAAGCTTATTTTGCGATCATCAGGAGCCTTGCCTCAAGTTCCACTTTTCTGGATTGAAGCCTAACGTCCCAAAGTACTCTGAAATACATCACATCTGAACTGTGAAGCCCCTCTGCTAATGCTACAGTTTAACCTCATGGATTTTTGGGTTACCTGTTACAGATTTTTTGGGGTTTTTTTTTTTTTTTTTTTATGAGTGTGAAATAAATTTATGAAATTAAGTAATGCTGAAAGTGATTGCAAAATAAAAAAGTACTTCTTAGCCACATGTAGTTTCTGGTCTTTTTGAAAAAATACCCTTCAATGGAAAACATGGCACAGAACAATTTTCTATGGATCAGCACATGTATCTCCTTTTGGAACAATTGACAAAGGTGGTTTGTATGAACTGCTGATCATCAGACGACTCCATCTGGTAAAGACTAATCTCTGTGTAACTTGTAAGTCATCTGTTAACCAGTATCTCTCTAGGGCTCACAACATTTGAAAGAGGTCGCCTTTCACTTGCGTCTTTATAAAAAAAGCAGTGACAGAAAGCTCTTGTGATCCAGCATTAGAGAGTGCGTCGAAAATCCTCCGAATTATGAGGATTCTGAATTATCTAACAAAACAGCACACCCGTAATGAGTGTATGTCTGGGTGTAAGCTTGGCTTTGTGGCCTTCTTCAAGGAGTTAGACCGCGATTCTGGGGCTGGGTAGCCTCCACGCAGCATCTCAGAATCGCTCCAGCTGAAGGAGGGCCAGCGAAACCGGGCGAGAGAGACTCCGAATGCTCGTGTGATGTAGACAGGTTAAGAGAGAAATCAAAGGGTCACTGAGGGAACAGAGCGGTGTGGAGAATGTGCCTCAGCTGCCGCCCTCCATCTAAGACCAAAGCCCTGATTTGAACACAACAGCAATGTCTCAGTAGGCTTGCTGGGTTAAAGCTTACGGCTGCGGTCTTGATTACGTTTTCAGACGTAGACATGGTCTTGTCACTGTTCTTCTCTGGGGAGATGTCTGGAATTCCATGACTGCAGCCATACAAAACCAAGCTAGCTAGCCCTAGGTAATTACTGAGATTTCTGGTATTAATACCCAAATATGTACATAAACATTCAGAAAATCAGGCACAACACTTCTTTTTGTGATCATATTTCTTAATTTTTTTTTTTTAAACAGAGAATCTAAACGTAGTTGTGCTTACCAACACTAACCTAGCCAATTCTAAAAGCCCAGATAATAATTTTGTCAATATCAATCTCACACTTGGGTGATTCAGTGGAAAATCCCCTCCCCAGGTATGCGTTACACATAGCTGCAAAGAACATCATGCTGCAAAAACACGACACACAAATGGCTAGTGGTTTTAACACAAAGCAAAATTAGTTACTCTGTGAATGTGGGAAGGCAGCAGAGAAACAGGCAAAAAGGTCTTTTCAAGGCAATATTATCTTCTTATTACAGACACAGAGTGAAATTAATTATGTAGCTTCAGCTAGTCTGAATATTTTGGACTCTGAAAGAAACACACAGCAGTATAAATCACTCCCTGCGTTGTTAGCAGTTTCCTGAATGTCTCCTTTTCTACTCTTCTCCGCCATGAATGCAAATGTCACAGCTTATTACAGATATTGAATAAGTATAATTAAGAAATAATTTCATCTAGTTTCTCCTTTCTTGGAGAGAGTCATAAAACAGAGAGACACAGAACAGTGCCCTTGTTGTTGGTTTTAGCATTTTTAATGAATGCTTCAGTATCTGTCTGCCCTCAATCTGAAGGCAAAAGCTTTCATTTATTATGGAGGCAGAATAAGTGTAAGTCTCATCTCATTAACTGTCATATTACCAGGCTCTATGCCATACCATTCAAGTTTCACTGAGCATTCAGAATTGCTTAATTACATACAGTAAAAACAGTCTGCTGAGACTTTCCCTTTCAGATTAATACGGAGGTGTAAGGACAGAGGTCATCTTCATGACTCACTCTCGCTTGCCACTGTGTTAACTCAAAACGACAGAGGCCTTTTGTTAATGACAAAAAATGTAATGAGCATTTGAAAAATAAAATGTTTACATCTAAGGATAAGAGACACTTTTGATTTTGCAAACAATTCTTTCTCTCCTCCCCTCCTCTCTGCGTTGGTGTTAAACTGCACAGTACATTCCTTATAAATTATACCACCCTATGTTAATTATAGGGTGCTGACAATGCTTGTCATTACTAAACCTACTACATGCTTTGTGTACTCAGATTTCAATAGCTATTTGTTCCACAAAATGTGGAAAATCCATACACATTACTGAGACTGGTCATTGCTCACATCTTTCTCTAAGCCTTCCCATTTTGTTCTATTTTTAAGCCAAACACACATACAAATCCCAGTTGTGTGGTCTGCATTTCAAAGATGCTGGCGTTCAGAGCTGAAATGACTGTCCTTACCAGGAGCCTGGACACATTCCTGTCAGAAATTCCTTATTCCTTCACATTCACCTCTCCAGCAGCACAATTCCTAAAGATTTTAGATATCAAGCACAGAGATATGCCACTCACATTCACATATAAGCACCCCTACACATGGGATTGTACTGCTTATCTCTGCTTTCCAATAAAAAAATCAGAATGAGTATTTTCTCACAAAATAAAAGCTTTGTCTCTCACTTAATCCCTTCCCAGAGCTACACCCTGCAAGTGGAAGAAAGATGCCAATAAGGTTAATCAGCTACTATGCTACATTCTCAGAAAATAAATTAGATGGATTATCATTCTTCATCCAGCAATTTTGTATGCTATGTCTTTCTTCAGAAAGCAACACATCCATCTGTGTAAATGTAGACATTCTTGAACACAAAGAAATCCTAGCAATCTCACTTAAATAATCTTGCACTATTCACAAAGTAATATATGCAGTTATGTTTAAAGAAAAAAATGTGTCGTTATAAATGAAATTGTGTTCCCTAAACACCCTAGAAAAGCCTCCAGTGTTTCTCTGACATTTTAGAGAATTTAATCTTATTTCAATATATAATGGATTTTCTGTTTTTCCAACTGTATTACTTGGTTTAACAAACCCCAAAACTTTTCCTCACTTACAGTTTTGGATAAACACAGTAACAACACAGTCACTATGTTTCCGTATGCATTTATTCTGTGTTGTCAGCGAGGGGAGATTTTGAAAGACTTTGTCACCTTGTCTGGGAAGAACCAACACATTGCTGTTAGTCGTAACTAATATTAGCTTTAACAGTGGGAATAGAAAAGAAAATTAACAGCTTTACTTTTACAGATACATTTGCCTTGGAATATTTTTCTAGCTTAATCCAGCTCCTCATGGATTTACACACAACAGGAAACACTGAAAAACATTCTGAAATTATGGGAGGAGTTGACTCTGCTGTATCATCAAGACACTATCCCATGGATTATGACCTCACCGCATCACAACTTTGGAAGGGTATCCACAATTTACCACTGGATAAAGGTAATCTGAAAACTTCTAACCAATGAGTCTATCCCTTTCAAAATAAACACGGCTTTAGGATAGTCTCAGTGATTATTTACAGCCCTTTAGAACTACAACCGGCTATTACACAAGCACGAATCCTTTGGTTCATTATCTACGTGCTCGTTTGACTTACAGCATGGTATATTTCCCCTACTGACTCACTAATATCAAAAATGACACAAACTTTAAGGCTCGCAAGAGGCAATTGTGCAAGTGGCTGGAAAAGACCAAAGGCAACAATTCAGGGAAATCCAATATAAGCAAGTGACTGATTGAGGAGATTGACAGAAAGACACAGTAGCTTTCACCTTTAACTTCCTAGCTGAGGTCATTCAGTCATTAAGGAATCAAGAGAATCCCTCTAAATGAATGTTTAACTCAGTTATAAAACAGAAAAGGAAAGGAAGGATTGGCACATGAAGTACAAAACAAAGATTGCTACCACCTTCCCCTTTTTAAAGGCTCAAGTGGCATTTTCCAGGAAGGACCTGGCTGGACAGGAAGGAGTCTGGAGACAAGACCCAATAGAGTATCAGATAGAAAACGCTGGCAGCTTCAGTATTTGCCTTTATTTGGACCCCACAAGAGGCATGCTTGTGAGAGTTCTTTTCGTTTCCTTCCTGCAGCTACAGCTTGTGAGGTAACGAGCAGTGACAGGATGGTTTGTGTTGATATTCCTCACCTTTTTAAATGTTTTGTACCAGGCCACAACAGGGTGTCTATTCAAGTTTGACCTGAATAGTCTAAAAGTTGCAGGTATCCCCAAAGTGCTTCTGGAGAACAATTTGCTGACCAAAACCAGAGATTACAGACAGAAAGAACACACGGACAAAGGAAAAGAGCCCCTTAAGTGTTTGTAGGCTTAAGAAAGTTAGAAAATTCCCATGATTAAATAGTTTCAAATTTCAGGTTTTTAAAATCAAGATCAGGTAATCACAGCAAAAAAACCACGTGTGAACTGCACTTTTTACACCTCTGATGCAATTAAAAGTCTTTTTGCTACAGCATCGGAGTGAATAGCCTTTAAGATTTATGAAGGGAAAAAGATCAGTTGTTCTTTGATACTTTCCTTTAGAAAAATCCCAAACTGTTTGGTCAGGTCATAGAGAACTGGTCCAGAGAAAAGCATCTAACCATTGGAGAAAGTAAAGTTTCAACTGCAGCCTCAGCAGCAACAGCTACATTACAGCAAAACTTTGAGCAGTGTCATTGCCAGGCAGCTTGTAATTTAGGGAAAGTAATTCTTCTTTCCAATAGGTTAAGATAATTAACATGTATTTTTTATGTCAAAAAGAAAGTAGTGGATAAATTATGAAATCAATTTTTAATTATACTCAGGCTCATTTCTGACACAAAGCAGTAATAACTTCAGAAACCTGAATAATTCTTATTTGCTCCAATTTGAGATTTTTTTTTCTCTTTCCGTTAGTTTTCTGTTTTCCATTGCCTTTGTGGCATTTTATTGTCACAAACTGTCAAAAACTGAGACACTGCTTTGGAACAACATACTTTGACCTGGTAAACACCTCAGTACCAACATTCCAAACCCGATCTTACACAAATAACTCAATGCACACAAGAGAAACAATTCAGTTACACACATGTAACAAGGATTAAATAAAAACAACCAATATGTTCAAAATTATAACATACAAAATAAACCATACCAAATCGAATTACACTGGGTTCAAGACAAACAGAATGCTACTCGTATTGCAAAAAGACAGAATGAAATCATACAAACGAATTAAGTAACCCGTCTGTTCTTTGAAGCAGGTAGTTACAAGATCTCCAGTGGTTGAGAGCGTACAGATGACAAAGTATGAGGGCCAGAGGCCATATAGAGTATGAAAGATGGCAAAATTCAGCTTAACGCAGATATTTTTGAATAAGCAAGGGTACTGATTGAGAGGGGATGAGACTACTGTAAACTGAATATTTGACCCCTCTTTCAATAAGCTTGATAAATAGGAAGTTGCAAGAAAACAGAGGTTACTCACATTATATGTCATGGTGTTCTAGGATGTGTGTAACAATACAATAGTTCATACACTGGCAGATTTTTTATTTTAAAGTGATACTTGATCTGTTGTGGAGCCTGCTTGACATTGCTACAGCTGGTGCCAACAAAAAGTTAACATGTTCTTTGATTAAACTATCCTTTTTAAGGAAAGCACAGTGAGAGATTTCCTCTGTGGAGGATCTTCTTTTTGTTACAGAGAGACGAGCTTACTCAGTTCTCCTCTCTTAACTAACACTTTTTTTCAGCCAAATAAGTGCCTAAAACGACTTGTACCTTCTTGCTAGCTAATATACTCCCATTCTAACTTTCCAAATTCCTATTTGTTACATAATGCCACAAAAACAGTTGCGTATTGTTACATGTTGAACACTTTATTGAATCTGTTTCTTATTCCATTAGAAGTATGAACCCAGTTTTTCAAAGCAAGAGGTCTAATGCATGCATAGAAGTTATACCATCCAAGGATCTAATAGGTCCAAACAGATCATGTTATTTCCAAAACGCAAACATAACTATGTGGTTGTACATAATCACAAGCTTTTGTGAATACAACTTCTCACTTCTCTGCATGCAACTAGCATGCTTGGTTTTACAATCATGCTTTGAGAGCACATTTTGTAAAACTCAAAGGTACCTGTAGTTTCAAGGATGAACAAGGCAGTACACCCATTATTGCAATACAATTAGAATATAAATGAAGGAAATTGTATTATAACCATGTTCAGATATGTGAACTGGTGGATGCCCCAGCCCTGGCTGTCTTCAAGGCCAGGCCGGATGAGGCTTGGAGCAACCTGGTCTAGTGGAAGGTGTCCCTGCCCATGGCAGGGGGGTTGGAACTAGATGGTCTTTAAGGTCCCTTCCAACCCAAACCATTCTATGGTTCTATGATTCTATGACTATTGATTATATACCTAAACCTTCTTGCATTTGCCTTGAGGCCAAAGGCCTCATGATAATAACAAAAAGTTAAGATCTGAAAGGAGCCAACAGGTTCAACAACTTTCAAGCTATATAATTTCTGGTATTCAGACTCTCAGAAAACTTTAACAATTTTTATTAATGATTTTTAGAAATCCGTGTTATTTGCTTTATGTTGTGCTTTTTCCAGTCTTCATCCACCACACCTAGCTTGAAATGAGATCTCAGAGCAACAGTACTCTGATAATGAACATCTTGCATATTTTTCAATGAATTTAGGGGAAAAAAGGAAAAAAAGAAGCTCTATTTACATTTCTGAGTAAAATTTAGGTAGATATTTCAATTAGAATCATAGAATCATAGAATGGTTAGGGTTGGAAGGGACCTTAAAGATCATCTAGTTCCAACCCCCCTGCCATGGGCAGGGAC
>NW_010236267.1:44682-48013 GCF_000690775.1 Eurypyga helias
GCTACGGATACAGCCCAGGATACGGTTGGCTTTCTGGGCTGCCAGCACACACTGCCGGGTTCTGCTGAATTTGTATAACTCCATGAGAAAGATGAAAATCAGTGTTGTTCAGTGGAATCTACCAACTGGCAAACTGCAATTTCAATAACAGAACATCCCATTCAGCAATAATAAAATTAACTAATTCCAATAGGGTAAAAAATGCTTTAAAAAAATGGAAATGCATTGAAATTAAAATCAGTTAATACTGGCAGACACCTTTATTTAAAACTTATTTTTAAAAAATTGTTCTGTAAGGTTCACACAATCCTGTAATCAAGTCCACAGGACTGACTCCTGTGAATTTGTACTTCACAGAGGACTTTCCATCTAGGTTAATTTCACCTCCATCATGAACTTTATGACCTTTTTCTTCCTCCTCCTCAGGTTTGAGAGCAAGAAGGGATGGTCAGAAGAAGCTATAGTATGGACCTTCTGTTGGCATGCACACCCACAGTCTCTGAGAACATCAAACTGTATGTCTTCATTCACTGTTGGTTTTTTAAGCATGATTATATATTTTATCTAATGTCTATTTAGTGGAGAGGCATGTTATTCAAAAAATAAGATGAACCACTAAAAGCTCTGACTTGATAAATATGTTTCTCACTCCTCTGAGCTTCTTGAGCCCTTCTTCCCATCCTATGTGTATATTATGTAGCTTTCAAGTTCTTGGGTGTTATGAAATTTTAGGTTTCTGAGGTGCTCATGCTACACTGAAAGCTAAATGAATATACAAGTTCTTCCAGTATTTTTTTCCTACTTTCATTGATTGGCAAAATGTTAGTATAAATGGATGTCTCTTGCAGCACATTTAAGGATTCAGATTCAATCTCAACTGCAGAATTTTGTTCTCGAGACCTTGCAAAAGATGATCAGTAACTTAATCTGCAAGCCATTTGCAGTTTAATGAAGTCATACTCAAAGCACGACTTCTGCAAGTCTTTATTAAACACAGGTCTTTCACATGTTATTAACTGCATCATTCACAGAAGTATGGTTTTCAAACAGTAAAATAAGTTATACCACGCTTTGTGATATGCAGTTTACACCTACTGGGGGGTATCTCAAATAATCATAGACTCATAGAATGATTTATTTGCAGTTTAATGAAGTCATACTCAAAGCACGACTTCTGCAAGTCTTTATTAAACACAGGTCTTTCACATGTTATTAACTGCATCATTCACAGAAGTATGGTTTTCAAACAGTAAAATAAGTTATACCACGCTTTGTGATATGCAGTTTACACCTACTGGGGGGTATCTCAAATAATCATAGACTCATAGAATGATTTGGGTTGGGTTGGATACCCATTACCCCTTGTCCTATCACTACAGCCCTTGTAAAAAGTCCCCCCCAGCTTCCTTGTAGCCCCTTCAGGCACTGGAAGGTGCTATAAGGTCTCCCCGGAGCCTTCTCTTCTCCAGGCTGAACAAGCCCAACTCTCTCAGCCTGTCCCCATAGCAGAGGGGCACCAGCCCTCGGAGCATCTTTGTGGCCCATCAGAGATTACATCAGGCTGATCCCTAACCTCAGTAGCAATTATCACAACAAATGCAGCAATTTTGGCTAGGATTAAACCAGTCTCAGACCTTATTTAGGTTAGATCATTTCATTACTATGGAGTCCCAAGTTCCTTTATTCTTATTCAAAACACTTTACCTGGAAATATTGGTAAAATTAATACCAATATACACACAACTGTAGTGTTCTTTTATATTCCAGTCAAAATGGAAAGTTTTCTGCAATCCTTAGGAGTTTTAGGTGTAGATTATGTAAAATTTGAAAACATTTCTCTAGTGGTTTAGTAGGAATGGAATGATATACCAGTTTGGAAGCAATGTTACCCAACACACTTCAGTGAAGTCACCTATTTTTCCTCTCAGCATTTCAGCAGCAACTACACACTTTTCCAACCTTTCTGTATACAGAGATCCATTCTCAATCAATCATTCTATTACCTGGTTCTCTTTTTTCCAATGACGAGAAATTTTTAAATCTTAAAAACATTCTTTCACGAAAAACCTTTCCACATTCTGAATACATGTAAGCTCCAGTTATCTCTTCAGTTTCATTACATTTCCAGAAACACACTCTTCTACCATATCTTCATCTCTCCTAACAGTTGTTGCATAGTTTGCTAAAAAAATATTATTAATATATTACACTGGTATGAGAATCAAAATGCCGCTACTTACCCTTTGCGTATGACACAAATGATACACTACATTCACACATCCACGTCCCTGTCTGCTTTGGCAGGTGGATCCCAATGCTGGAAAGATAACAAAATAGTTAATGTGGTACTAAACCCTGAAAGCTTTTCCACAAAAATGGATGAGTTGTTTTGCTCTAAAAACACTTTCACAGAAACCAAGCCTGAAAACTAAAGTTAGACATTATGATTTTTTTTTTCCAAAGTATTTTAGCACTTGAGAGCAGATAGTTTCTAGATGTATTAAACAGTGTTATCTGTAAGCATAGTCATTTTTATAACAGGAAACTTACAAAACAATGACAACTCATTTTGGTAAAGGAAACTTCAGATAAGCAATAGATTACGCCCTGTGGGATACAAATCCAAGAGGAAAATACTTCACAGATTTAGCAGTTCTTTTGAAAAAGTACATTACAGGTAAAAAGCAAGCTAGAGTAGGGGATAGGAAGGAGAGACAAAGATAGTAAGATATCAAATCAGTTATCTATGAGGTTTTCAGTAATGACTAATGCAAAAAAGATATCCCAAAATTTAAATCTGCCACCCTACTGGATCAGCTATCATTCACTATCATCAGTCATGATTTGGATTCCAGAAGAGAACCAATTCAGAGACTACAGATACAGGTGCACTTAAATAACACTGGAGAATACTGCTTGAAAATGTGTTAGTGGATTGGTGACATGGTAAAGAACTAAAACAAGGTTCAGTTCAATAAAGACAGGAATAAAACTCTGCCTTTACTTTTGGATAGCCATACGGCAAATATATCACACTGTCCAGGTAGTAACTCTGGCTCTGGGAATAAGCAGAGAGTATAAACAGAGGGTGAGGCACCAGCACACAGAGGGACCTCTCTGTCCTGCACACAGCCCTAGAAGGTCCCGGTGGGATGTAAGATGTGCTCACCTGAAAAGAAAACACAGAAGTGACCAGATAGACAGAAAACAGGGACACCAAGTTGGGCAGGAGTGTTGATGTGCTTGAGGGCAGGAAGGCTCTTCAGAAGGATCAGAAGAGTGTGTTAAACTTGTGTTGTTAACCATGTTAAACCTGTGCTGTTTAACATCT
>NW_010236268.1:0-3308 GCF_000690775.1 Eurypyga helias
TATATATAAAATAAATATATATAGACCTTTAAAAAAAGCTATATTAAAAATATATAAAATGCATTAAAGGCTCAGTTGGACTCTGCAGGCAGAAGCCACTCTGAGAATCTTTATTATGATAGAGCACTTACTGAGATATTTTAAAGTATTGCATCTGTACAAGTAAGAAAATATTTTGTCTAAATGCATCAGTGTATTTGTATTTTTTTGCAAGTGAAGGTTTACAATTTACAAAAAAAAGTGTGTATTAAACCAACAAAGCTGCAGAAGGAATTTAAAATAATAATAAAGTGTAATTTTTTTTTTCTTTTGTTCTAGTTCTCAGTCTGTATATATGTAAAATGTGGTTTCGCACGGTGCCTTTCTTTTCAATGGAAGTTTTCAATGTATGGACTATATTGAGCTCAGTTTCTTCAAGGTACAGCCTGATGTTGCAAAAGGAGTTTTGGTGGAACTCTATCGGAGAATGTTATATTTTTTTGTTTTTGGGTTTGGTTGGTTTTGGGTTTTGGTTTTTTTTTTTTTGGTCTTATTTTACATGCTTGTGTTATAAACAATCTCGGGAGACAGGGTTTGGGCTGTGTCTAAACTGCATTAATGCGTTCTGTAAAATATAGCTGTACAAATAAAAGAATAAAATTAAGAAAAATGAAGGGTGTTGGAGTGAGGGATCTGTTCTTGCCTATCCTTCTCCTCAGGTATCTTGAAGTCTGGTCTGTCCGTGGGAAGGGACTGGACATTCTGAGCCCTGGCACAGGCTCTGCTTGGTGCGACCCTGGCCCTGCGTTGCAGGTAGGGCTGGCTGAGCAGCCTTTTGCGGGGTCGAGTGAAGATTGTTTCTGGTGCAAGGTCAGAGCAAGACTTGAGCTCACTGCTCTGCATCCTGATGGAGACTGTCCCACTGTGTCACCTACCTGATACTTTCTGCATTTGCCCCCAGTAGCCAGCAGAAATAGGGCAGAGCCTAGGAGAGACCTTTTGCTGACCAGCCCAGGGCCAGTTCCAGATGGCTGGGTAGTTAGTTATATTTCCTGGAAGCTGATGCAATTGCCAATATTGCTGAGAAAAAGGCTGCCTGTTGCTCTCCTCTTGCTTGCACTGGGGGGCACAGTGGGGCTGCCGGGTTGGCTGCCTTGTGCAATGGCTCGGTGGAGCAGGGTCTGTAACCCTCTCTAGGAACTCGCTGGCTGGGGGCATCTCTGGGCTTCCAGCCATTACTCGCTGGCTGTGGGCCAGAGCTGAGAAAAGCCCAGCCTGAGGGACTCCCCATGCTCTCCCCCAGGAGGGAAAAGAGACACTTTGGTCCATGTTGGGTTGCTGTGCAGAGCTGGGGGTGAAGCCACGGGGTGATAAGGCCCTTGGGAAGTAGGGGTGCATGCAAGTGCCATGTGCTCTGTGCAGGCAACCCAACAGCTCTTTGCCGGTGAGGGGTCCCTAGCTGCTGAAAACCAGAGAGCCTCGTGCAAAAAGCTGCTCTGTCTGAATTGCACCAGCTGCAACCAGCACTGGTATGGAGCAGGGCCACTGCTCGATGTGGCCCGCGGTCTGGTCTGAGCCACACAGGGCTTGTTTCATTTTTAGCTTGGTTAATTTGTGGATAATTTTGTTGAAGGACTTGAGGGGTGATTCACAGTGAGGGGACTTGCAAACAGCAGCTGGAAGGGGAGGGCCTGGTTGTAGGGCTTGGTAAGGCTTCAGTAAGGAGGAGCTGGAGGTGAAGTGGAAGGTGGGCTCACCATGGGACAAAGGTGGAGCTGAGACAATCAAAGCAGCCCTGCATGGGAGGCAAACACCAAGAAGGAGGGGAGGCAATTTGAAATGCTATGTTGCAGGATCCCCAGCTCCTCTAGCTTGCCTCCCAGCAGACCAGATCTGCTGGCACGTGAAGAAGCCCCCAAAAAAGCGGGGGCTGAGCCCTGAGCTGGAGCCAGCCTCTCTCTCCTCCCGCTGTTCGATTTGGCCAGGCAGGACAGCTGCCTGGCAGCCTGCAGCAAGTGCCCACATACTGTGGGGCAGGCTTTTCCCAGGGTGAGGTCCTCTCGGCCACAAAACTTCTCTTCACATGCATCCTCCCAGGGCAGGAGCCCATTTCTCACCCCACAGGCTGGGTGCACCCCGCTGACTGCTTGGCAGGGCTGAGCCCAGCACCAGCCTCACCACCTTACTCGTGTTAGGACAGGGTGGGGAAAATTGACAACACGTGGGGCACTGCCTGAGCACTGGGAATAGCAAAAACCTGCTTTCCCACCTTGCTTCTTTGCTAGCTTCCTCTCCACCCCTCGCCGGTAGGTTTCTAATGTTTAGTAAAGTTGGTTGTCCTCATGATGAGGTTTTGACACACATACTGCCCTCATTTGACACCCGCACTTAGGTTTCTTCCCTCTGTGCCAGGAGCTGGCTGTCTTTGAGCTCTCTACCTCTCTGATTACTGCAGTTGTCACTTCTGGAAGGGGCAGGGCTGTGCTGACAGCTCCACTTGCCCCAGAGAATCAGGCTGCATAGCCACAACCTCTATTTCCCGTGATCTTGCTGAGCTGCATTTACAAAATAAATACCATATTTTCCTGGATCATGGCTGCGTTTCCTCCTGACAGAATTTTCTTTTTTTTTTTTTTTTTAATAACAATGACGTTGCGGCTTTTCCAGACAGTTCAGCTGAAACGATAGCAATTACTCCCTTACTACCCGTGGGGCAGAGGTCTGCAGGCATGTGGCACGGCCAGCCGGTGCCAGCGAGCTTTGCTCGGCACGGACGGTGTTTGCAGGGGCGAGGGAGCGGTCACACAGAGGGCTGCGCTACGTGTGCTTGACGGCTGCAGCACCCACAAACATTGAACTGGTCAGTCCTGCACAGGTCAGCACCGCTGGGTTATTAGCCCTTTGAAAACTCGGCTTCAAATACAGGGTCTGACTGTTGCCAAGCCTCAGAAGAAAGGATAATATCAAACTGATAAACTGGCTGGTTTCCAGAAAGCTTCCCAGAATGTGTTTGAGCAGCTCCTTTGGTACCCATCTCCCCTTCCTCTCTCATCGACCTGCCCAATAGATGGGGATGTGGTCAAGTTTTCCTTTTCTTCAGATTTCTTCTTCACCAAAAAAACCCCTTAAAACCCCTTAGCACACTGCCAGCTCCTTTCCCATTGTAATTCCTGGCACAGGCTTCAGGAAGGCCCAGCAGAGAAATAGGGATTAACTTCCCGGGGGCTGAGCAGGGGTTGTAGGGATGCCCGCAGCAATGCTGGAACCCAGCTCTTGCTGTGCTCACCAATATATTCCCTAGCCCTTGGGCCCGCTTTTGGTACTGAAAA
>NW_010236269.1:0-12072 GCF_000690775.1 Eurypyga helias
TACAAGGAGGAAAAAGGAGTGCAATGTGGAAAAACGAGGAGCACCTGCAGGTTCCATTGACCTGTACGCCTGCTCAGCCACCCTCTGCGCCAGCTCTCGTGAGTTCCTGGGCATAACCTGAAGGGCAGTGCACTGAAAGGGGGTGAAGATAAACGCAGGGTGGCTACCGGCAGTGACACAATAGCAACAAGCTTCCCTGAAGGATAAACCCACGTTGCCTGGGAAATGTGCTGGACTACACAAGAGCGTAACACGAACCTCGGTGCTGTGATGTAGGCCAGGAGAGCCTCAAGGATGCTGTATCTCTGAAGCTTTCCTCCTGTAAGCAGCTCTCGTTGAACGAACTGGTGCGTTTTGGTTTATCATGGCTTGGCATGTTTCTCAGTCAGAATGGCAGCAACACGAAGAGGACTTGGAAAGCAATCCTGTTACACAAGAGAGTTGGAATTCCCACAGCCAAAAGATGCTATCATCCTCTCTGTTTTTCAGCCTTTTTCTTGACAGAATAACAACAACCTCTAATCTTCATATAAAAGAGTCATTTTTATATTGAAAAACACAGTTCCATCGATATTCTCAGCTACTGTCAGTGCTCACCTCTCCTGCCTGTCCCTATTAACAGCTGCTTTGTAGTTTGTCTTGTTGCTCTCTCTACCAGCACCTAAACCGGTTAGAATTTCTACCTCTGTTTCACACATACAGCTGTCAAACAACTTGTTGCACCAAATGTTTTCTTCTGGTCATGAATTATCTATGAATCAAAGATGACTTCAAATATGTGTCATATGTTCCTTCTTTCCAAACTCTCCTCACCACTGGGTAGAACAGTTCTCTATGGGACCTTAACAAGCGCAAAGAAACGTTTCAAAAATCAGCAGGGAAAGAAAGGTTACTACCTTTCCTTCCAGGACAGGAAGGTAGAGATGTAACCACGTATAACTGTTGGTATGACACAGCATATCACTGACAATGCACCCTTGAGTGTAAAAGATTGTGTTTCCTTCGCCGAGTTTAGACAGAGAACTATAAACGGGGAATTACACAAAAGAATTGCTACCTGTTTTTTAAAAATACTTAAAATAACCCGCAAAATCCTTCTGCAAAATATCCTCATGGAGAACTGCCTGTCTGGGATGACCCATGTAATTCAGGTGGCTTCAGAACTGGGAGACAGTGCAGTTCCCTCACACTCTGGCAGAACGTCCTACAACTGATGCTGCAGATACTTACTGTCTGTCTCCAGACACTGGACTGCTGCCATACGCTGGAGTCTACAGAAGGGATTTGCTCCAGCTGTATACTGCTACGTGCTTCTGTGCAAGGAAGTACACAACAAAATGAGTCTTTTCTCAGACAGAAAACACGAGGTGACAGCAAAATCACCAGCTGTCTCACTCTGTCTCTGAAACTCACCCCCACTTCTGAAAGTTGGGTATCGTGGAAGTCCGGGCACTGCCAGACAGAGGATCGCACGAACCAGCTGACATCCTTTAATTAACCACTGCCAAAGGGCCTTTTACTCGCTCTGCGTCCCAGTGTGCAACGCCCCGTCCTCAGTCTAAGAGCTCCAACTGGCAGGTCCATCTGCCTTCGCTTTCAGTGGGTATCAGCAGACACCCTCAGCGCTGGAGCGTTTGGAAAGATTTCTCATAGCCAAGATGGTTTTTCGTAACATGCTCAGTACTCCCAGCACTGTTTGAACCTCGGCTGGGTACACCTTTTGCATTTCAGGATGAAGGCTAAGATTAATAAGAAATAGAGAAGAAAATAAAAGCAATAAAAGGAAAATAAATTAAAGCCCTCGGGGTTATAGGCCCAATCCCAAGAAATTATAAGACTACTGTCAGCTCCAGAAGTTGTGCAGTAATCACTCTGAATGTATTATCTTATTAGTTCTCTCCATCTTTAAAGAATAAAACCACCCAAGACATCAGGATTTATGGCCAACAAAAAGTTTTATCTTGAAGCTACAACAAAGAAGATAAAAGAGAGGCATGTAATTGTTGAAAGAACAACAGGATGAACACCTTATACGTATGGTGCAATTAATAATCACCGAAGGCCTGTTGGAAGTTGCTTACAGCCAATAGATCAACGTACGAAACCAGAGTCCTGGTTCTTTTGCATACCAGTGCATGGGGGTTGCAGTACCAGTCAGCCAATCAAGTCCTTTCTTCTTTTCCTAATGTGCCTTTTCAAAGTGTCTTCAGGTGGGAGAGAAAAAAAACTCCCACCTTAATCAAATAAAAATCTGAGTCCCATGTTTCCCTCCTGGCCAGCCCTTGGGTATTGAGCCAACACCAGGCAAACGAAGCAAGCGCCGTCTGCAAAAACCTGCGCTCGGTGGTCACTACTGTCCCCGTTCCACGCCTGGTGGGGTGGCCAGCTAAGGTGCTGGGGAACAGGCGACCTCAAGCTGATTCACTATGGATTTACCAAAATTAGTTCCTCAGCACAGCAGACCAAGGAGTACAGAATGATCGGCAGTGAGATGGGAGAAGATCACCGACTTCCTCAGAAAATCAAATCCTAGGGAAAATGCTAGCAAAGGCCAACCTAGCGATGAGGGAAGGCATCACAGGAGAGCGTCTGTCTGGTTGTCACACAGGTTCACTTGCTACCTTTCCTCTCCCGTTAACAGAAGTCCAGAGCCCGGTGCACAACTGCAGCCTTGCGCGATCGTTCGGTTCATTGCCCCAGGTGCCGAAGACGCAGGCAAGTGCCAAGACACATTTCCAATGCTAGCAAAGGCCAACCTAGCGATGAGGGAAGGCATCACAGGAGAGCGTCTGTCTGGTTGTCACACAGGTTCACTTGCTACCTTTCCTCTCCCGTTAACAGAAGTCCAGAGCCCGGTGCACAACTGCAGCCTTGCGCGATCGTTCGGTTCATTGCCCCAGGTGCCGAAGACGCAGGCAAGTGCCAAGACACATTTCCAAAGCCTGACAGCAACTTGTAGTAGGCGGGGTGCATTGCAGGGAGCTTCCATGGGTTATTCAAAATCCCCCTGGGCACCTGCCTACGCGTTTAATGCTTTTAAAGCCGTGACCTTCAGATGCGTGCCGAACCTGCGCCCAGAACGCCGCTTAGGCGCTTTGTTAGATCAGAGTCGTAATAAGACACGACGAGCAGGAAGACCTGGAGGGACTAAATGGCAACGAGACAGGCAGGCGAGCTAGTGAAGGAAATGTCAAAGTGTTGTTGCACATTGATTTGGATATGCTTATTTGTGGAGCCGAGCCAGCTCCTCCAACGTCTTGCCTTCTTAACATCCATGAATAAATTAGCCTCTTGATCAAGGTTTGATTAAGCATCTGAGATAAAATGATGGATTTTTCCAACGGCACATATTCAAAGCAAGCATAACGTATGCATGTATTTCTCTGTCTGTCTTCCTGTGGTTTCTTTCAAAGGGTCTCCTTCCTTTCCAACTGTAATCTCCTTAGGCAAGGGGTTGAGTCCAGAAAGGATTCATCTATAGAATGTGAAAAACCTTCTAATTATCAGCTGAACTGATGAAAAATAATACTTTTACAAAAAAGGAACATTTCTTTTTCCCAGTATTCTACTTCAGTGGTGTGAGGTAAAGCCAGGGGAGACAGCCAACCTTCAAGGCTGGAAAGGATTCTTTCCTCCTTCCCCACCTCACTAATGCAAATCCTTTGAAATCCTAACAGCTCGGGCACTGAGGGAATCCCCAGAGCAACCAGTCTGCTGAATGATTAAGACTGCAATTTCCAAGCGACCTGGGGACATTTAGATGTATCTTTCCCACCGTAACTGGAAAACGGCACACGGAAAACCTCAGCCCTGGGAAGAGCTCGGTTCCCCTGGCGCTCCAGTCTAGGAGACTGGAATTGCGGGGCGCTACCTCGGGCACCGTGGAGGTGGGGCCCTGGGATGTCTGGCTGTTTACTGCAAGCTGTTGCATAACAAGTCTCATTCTTCAAACTTTGCCAACTATGCAAACACTCAGAAGACAAATCTTAAATATTTAGGCACATTTTCAGATTACTGCTCTCCAACTCCCTCCTGCCCCTGCTCCCATTCCCGCTCTCTGCAACACGCTCAGGATTTTATCTATATCACAGTGACCCTAGCTTTTAAATACATGGGTACAGGAGAGATGAGAATGCATCATGAGCTTCCATCTTGAGCAGCTTAACTTCCCTTCAGGCAAAAATGCCAACTTTTCAGGAAAGGACTACCCGGTCCTGAGGAAAAAGGTCTTTGGCAGCTTCGCTCCTCAGCTCATTAGACCTGAAGGGCTGTTGTAAAACACATCCTCAGAAAACCTCTGGATTACAAACTCTGGGTTCAAATTGGTCTTTGCAATTTCCAGCTTGCCAATACTAGTTAACAAAAAGATGTGTTTTGCTCGGATTTGGTGGGACCAGAGCACCCAGGAGACTGCTAAGTCTGGGGAGAATTACTAACAGCAAGTAGTGTAAAAAGAAAATCTTGGAGAGTAACTTAGTTGCTTAAAAACCAGTAGGTCTGACTTGAGGCACCACATCTTGCAAACACCAGCCTTGGTATGAACCGTTAGTTCCTTACAGTGGAATGTTTGGTGCAGGAAAAGGCAGCGTCTCTCCTCTTTGCTGTTAAAATTTTTACATAACCCACTACTACACACATGTCAACTACTGGTGTGACACACAGCAACACACAGCTTCAATGGCTCAAATCAACAAACTATTGAAAACAGGTTGTTTTTCTAATGCTTTCAAATCACAAACATACTGTGATCTGGGAGACTGACACATCCCATGTAAACGTACGTTAGAAGAGAGACGACAGGGCACAAGGCAGGCAGCTTTTCCACACCCATCCGAACAAGGCGGTAGAGCTGTGCTCTTAACGAAGCAAAACGGCACGCAGAATGTTCGCATTCCTCATCTCTTCTCTACAATAGATTCAGAGCTTGTAATCTGACGGCAAAGCTCACGCACGTGAGACGCACATGTCTGACGAGACAGGCAACTCTGTCATCTACTCGCACGTTAAAATGAGAAACAGCCTATAACCAGAACCTCTTTGAAATCTGGAGGGATAAAAAGGATGGAGGCCCCAGTTCCTCCAACTACACGAAACACATTGAATACAACAGGACTACACGGCGCACCGAAAGCTCTGCACGTGCCTGCGTCAGAAAAAACATTCCAGGAAGAGGCTGCATCAACAGGAAGAGGTTGTGCATGTTAACAGGAGACAGTAGGAAAAGTAGGAAAAAGAGACAGAAGAACTTCATGCGGTCGAAGGAGCGCTGCGTACGTGAGGAGGCAGTTTGAAAGGATTTGCTGGGCCTTGCGGGCAAGGACACAGATCGCGGATCTTACGTGACGGAGAGGATGCCGATAGCGTGTCACGACGGCAGGGAGCTGGCCGCGGTAACTCTTACTCATGTAGCTGGAAACCACCTGAGGTTACCTCAATCAGAGGAAGCAAAGAAAGAAAGTACACATCCTTCCACAGAAAGATAAAATCTGTTCAAAATGGGATAAACCGATCTGTAGGGCTACGGGGTCTGTAGTTACTACAGCGGTCCCAAAGAGGACCGTTTAGGTAAAGAGCTGACAAAGCGAACATTACCCCTTTCCATAAGATTTGCAGAAACGGATACCCAGAAGGTGTAAGCTTAACATGGCAGTTTCAGTCTGCCATCCGAAAAGAGGAACGGTGGCACCATGGCTGAGATGCCCCAATCCTACCGCTGTAACTGGACTTCCCCTGTGGGGCTTTGCTGACTTGCAGGATTTCACGCTGCCTAATTCTACGAGCTGGCAGAGCACCAGTTCGGAAGCTTGAAAATTCCCATCTTTTCCATGAGATATTCACCCCCAGGACATAACATGACCAGATCATCACAAATAATATCAAGCAAATGGATTTTGTGCTCTGCTTCAAAACCTGTCGAGCCTGACACCACCAGTGTGGGTCTGGCTGAAGCTGTAAACTCAGTCCCACTGGAATCATGAGGAGATCTTCTCCCACCACTGAGGCTCTCCTCATTAAGGTCTGACACGGTTTCGAAAGATGATGAACAGAATAATTATTAGGGAAAACATTAGCAGAGTAATAAGAAGAAGTGAATGTCCTGTGTAGATGAAGGTGTGGTGGAAACTGGTTCGGAGACCTCACCAGTTTGGTAGAAAAAGCTTTTTGTTTTGAGCTTTTGTCCCACATTTACCGCTTTTACCTGGTTTAAGAAATACTGTAAAGAACAGAGTGGATTTCGCAGTATTCAGAGAATGGCAGTGGGTCCCACTGCCTGTCCATCCTTCAAGACCAAGATGCTTTGATGTCTCAAAAGGACTTGGACTGATTCTAAGAGAAGGAAAACACTGAAGAGCCTTGATGTCAGTCAGGTCCAGGACAAAACTCCAGTGAGAGCAGCCCGTGTGCCTCTTACATACCTGCCCGTTACACGTGAATAAAACCCTGTTCCAGAGAGCTGAATGCAAAAACTCCCTTTTAGGCCAAAGCTGCTGCTTCTTTTGGAAAGAAGGCTATTCAGAACCATCATTTTCAAATCACAGGAATTGTCTCTCATTTAGGAGCAACGTAAGAGTAACTCTCATTTAAGTACGTGTAGTGATCACAGCGTAAGAGAGACAGCTAAGTCTATCCGTAAGGTTCCGTGAGAGCTACGGTAAGATTATCCTGATTCTAACTAACGGGTAGGCAACTGCAGTTGTGACACTGACAGGTAACGCAGCAACTGTCATCTCACACGGAAGGGGATAGAGCGACTGGGGGAAAAGCAAAAGAGCAACAACGATGGGGAACGTCCTCCTCCCTGGCAGCACAGACAGCAACGTTACAAACTGAGCTGAACAAGAGAGAGACCAGAACTTAGCAGAACAATGACCAAAACAGTTTTCAAGAAACATCTCTCTTTGAGGACAGTGTATGTGGGGCATACACAAGGAAAAAATGAAGATAAATTGCTTCCCGCACCACTAGAATAGCGCAATGGTTTAACAATGGGAAAATTTGACTTACAGAAGATTAATAAGTTTCTAGCAGTTTTAAATTTAAAAGCATAGATTAGTTGTTCCTGTCCCTAATGTTTTGAGCTGGATTCTCAAATATAACGATTTATAACTGATGCAATCACTGGTTTTCCACATCTGCTTTATGTAGTTGAATATTTCAGAGTACTGGAAATCTGTGTTGTATACAGAACAGAATATCGCCTTGTCCAACAGTAAGAAAAAGGGATATTCTCAACCAAAAGTTGACAAAACTTACCAGTTCCTATGCATCCAACTAGAGCTATACGCTGCCTCAACTCCTGCCTCCTACACATTTGTTTCAAAATCTGTCAAAATTCTTCAAGACAGAATTTCACAAGTACAGAATGCAACATAATTCATGTTATAACTGCAAGAAAGACACTGAGGGTCTGGAGCGTGTCCAGAGGGGAAGGGTCAGGAGCACTAGTCCTGAGGGAGCTGGGGGTGTTCAGCCTGGAGAAGAGGAGGCTCAGGGGCGACCTTACCACTCTCTAAAGCTACCTGAAGGGAGGGTGTGGGGCGGGGTGGGGTGTTGGTCTCTTCTCCCAAGTTACAAGCGATGGGATAATAGGAAACGGCCTCTAGTTGTGCCAGGGGAAGTTTAGATTGGATATTAGGGAAAACTCCTTCACTGAAAGGGTTGTCAGGCATTGGAAGGGGCTGCCCAGGGAGGTGGTGGAGTCACCATCCCTGGGGGGATTTAATAGGCGAGTTGGTGTGGTGCTTAGGGACATGGTTTAGGGTAGACTTGGCAGTGCTTGGTTGACGGTTGGACTCGATGCTCTTAAAGGTCTTTTCCAACCAAACCAATTCTGATTCTGTGATTCTATACTTCAGTATTTTATGTAAAGTTATAATTTTGCAAGAAACACATACATCGAAAGGTATTGGCAGGCATGTATCAGTGTTTAAGTTGAAGTGTGAACACAGGGGAAGATTACTGCAGAATGAAAGAGGGAAGCCTATCAACACCCATCTATTAAACATATGCAAATATGCACTGGCAAAACTGCAGACACCCTGGCACATCACGGCCCATAACAGCTCCAAGTCTTCACCGTGCCCTGGCTGCTGGTGTGCCTGGAAGCCAAGGGCTGTCACTGTTCTCTGCCCTGCAGGCGAGGGAAGGGGCTTCCACAGCAAAAAGCCCCCTCCAAAATGACCTTCCCGTCCATGTTGCATCGGGTCATCTGACGCAACGCCAGCAAGACAAATATCACACTTGGGCATGGAGAATGCATCTCTTCCTCTCAGAGATGGAGGTCTGAAGCCACGCAGGAATTTATAGATCAGAACTAGCACTCCCATTCTTTATCCCTGCTTTGGTGTTTGGCATGGCACTATTTACACAAATAATAGGGCTTCCATTATCAAACCATTTTCTATTTCCTTGTTTATGTTACCAGATGTGAGCGGTCTGATGAATCAACCGTGAGTTTTCCACTGAAAGTGGCAAATGTTGCAAAAATTCTGACTTCTGTATCAGTTTGGGGCTATAAAGGTTGGGATTGTATGATATAACAACATATGATATATGTGGGATTATATGATGTGAGAAATAATTTGAATGTTCCATTGCAAAAAAAAAGAAGCGTGTCTCTCCTTCCCTCACTGATCCCAGTAAGTGCTTTAACTGGGACCATTAAAGAGCGTTAAGAACAGAAGAATTACCTTTCCTTCCCCACCTTAAATGCTAGCCCATGCTTCTCCCACCCTTTCTCCTGCTGTTCTTCAGGAAATATTTTCAGTGCGGTTACAACATGTGTGATCTGCCTGTGCACAGGAGGCCATAAATCCATATTACCAAATGTTTATCCGAGCTTTTGAACATCTTGGAGAGCGCGGTATCAGTATCCCACAGCCCTCAGGGTATACCAGCGCAGGAGAGGGAGCCAGCCAGATAGCATGTGGTTACAAAGAACATGTCGATCCGGGGACGTAATGAGAAGCAGGACCGCAGGAAGGTTTCCTCGGTGGCAGCTCCAGCGCGTAGGTGCAGGTGCACTGCCCAGACAGAGTGCTGAAACAATGCATTTCTGGCATAGTGAGGACTCCAGCTTGGCTCGACATGTGCAGCTTTCACATCCAAACCTTGTTACTAGATCAGCCTGGAATGTCATTCTAAATCCATAGTCTCCAGGCATTAATCAAGAAAGGGGGCCGGCAGGAGGGGGAATAGCCTATTTAAAAACTCATAGTAGAACAAAAACATACCCTCCAAAAATGCCCCATCAGTGAAAGGCATTAAGTCACCTTCCTAGCTTGTGGTCATTTTCAGAGACATAATAAAAATAACCTGTGGGACCTTGCGAGTACCTGCAGTCAAGCTGTCATCACGCGCAGATGTATGGTATCTTTACTGTTGCAGTGCATTACATTATTTCCTTAAATTGGTCTCATACTTCAGCCCCTGGAAAAGCACCAGAAGAATTTACTGGGGCTGCGAAACTCGGATTGCACTGAACAAGCCCCACTGGGCTCACTTGGAAAAGCATGGGAACTCCCTGCCACTCAACCGTTAAACCCTGGGATAAAAGGGAGAATGAAAAGCTCCGAGAATCGCACGGAGCAGCCACTGCGACCCGAGCTAAAAGCTCTGAAGCCAGGGAGGGCTGCTCCTACGCTGCTGCAATGACCCTGCAGCACCCCCGGGCGAGAGCTGGGTCACTGCTGCTGTCATTCCACAGCAAAGCACGCCACGGGGCTCTGACCACGGGAGATTCCCGTGTCCATGAAAAGCACAGACACAAAGAACTGCCACGAGGCTTCCCAGAGGCACGTCCAATTTCGTGAGCTCCGTAAGCATCTGTCAGCGAGAGGGGAAGAGGGGCAAGGGGGGAGTAAGGAAAATCAGAGGACAAGAAAACTGGGAAAAGATTTGAAAGAAAACTAAAGATGAGGAAAACGAAGTCACACGGTTATTTCGTGGAGGAAGAGGAGGGAGGCGTATGTTGGATGACAGGGGGAAAAAAAAGCCAAAAAGGACACCACACATTCTAACATTCACAGTATTTCACATCTGAGACGCATTATTCCTACGTGGCATCCCCCCGTTGGCATTAAGCAAGCTGCCCTGTCTTGAAGTGGCCGCGGCCGAAACGCAGCCCTCGGGCTTTCTCCTGAAGGCTGGCTGACTCACGAACCAGCCTTCCATCTGCTCTCCATAAGCATGGCAGCCTGCGGGATGTTTTCAACATAAAATCGCTATTGTGTATCATAAAGATTTTCACAAACATAAATATGAACTCTGTAGTGCAAACAAACAAACAAAGATTCTCTCCCCCCCCCCCCCCCTTTTAATTAAGTAATCCAGAGAAGCACAGAGAAATATATTATTTATCCACACAGATCTCTGCTAGAGGCCGGGAATTTGGTTTTTTTTACCTTCCTAACACCCCTCCAGAGATGCAGATTTAAAGCTTGTGAGTACTGCGATATGGTGGCAGGAAGAATTGGTACCGTACACTGCCTAGAAAGCCTGCCTTCTTTTTTCAGAATACTTGTAGGAGCAAAGTGAAAATTCCTTCAATTACACTAACTTGGTTCGGACAAAATACCTTGGACACGACCACTGCAGACAGAAAAGAACGTCCTGCAAGACGCTGTTGATTTTTGTGTAAATACTCACTTTTCACTGGTGGGATCTAAGGACGAGCAGTGAAATTGTTAGAAGCATAAGACACTTCCATACAAAGAAAGATTAACAGGCATCACATAGGAAAAAAGGCAAATAAGTGGCATTACCATAATCCAAAAATAAGGGAAAACACAGTGATACTGAACAAGAACTTTTAACGGGAAACAGTTCTTGTACATAATCAAATTACTTGCAGACCTCTGCTCTAGGACAGGAGATACGTAGGTTCAGTTCAGGGTACTGAGGAATTTTTTCAACCAAATGTTTATTTCAAGACCCTGATTGCTCAGACCTCACCAAGGAGGTGGGACACACGGCTGCACATCCATCCTTCGTTGGATCTTTAATTACTGACATAGCTTGGGCGGGAGAGCTTGAAAAACGCAGGCACAAAAGCCAGTGATCGCCAAGTTATCCTGAGCTCATCAGGGGATGTTCTCTGTCTCTCCCTGCTCCTTTCCCCTTCTCCACACACACATTTTAAAGATACGAGATATTTTCCAAATAATAGTTTTGGAAGTTTTAGGGAAAACCTTTCCGAGGAGTTAAAACAGCTCCCTCAACGGGTCCCTCCCTCAGAATTAATTCTCATTCCTGTAAGTTAACGATCAAGAAACAAGCTCTGGGCTCTTAGGCTGGGCACAGGTATGGGCCGGGGCATCACCCAGCCAAGCGTTAGGGAGAAGTTCCGTTATGGCAGGGCACAGCGATCCCGCGGTTCAACGGTGACACTGCCTGCCACCGACGCACGGCTTTCCCTGCAGCAGCTGGCAACCAGAGCAATCCCGTCACTTACCAACGCAGGAGGATTCTGCCATCATTTTCACTAGGATGTAGCTGGCAACTGAAGAAAGTGCTAGTTATTCCATACAACCATCCATTAAAAAATCTGGACATACCGACTTCAGCCACAGCTATTTCCTGGTCTAACTGGAAGGAAAATGTGGTTTCTCAGACACCGATGTGTGGCAGAAATCACACGCTCCCCAGGATCACCACGCAGGTCCCTGATGCTTGTATGTCCAGACAACTCAACCAAAAGCACAGAGCTCCCAGGAAAGTAGTCACAGAGTTATGGGATGCTGGAGCTTTGTTATAAACATCCCTTTGATGTCCATCCCTAAGGAGCAATACCCGGATCAGCCCCCACGATGCAGACTAAAGCTGCACTTGCGGAGCCAGAGCAGATGCATTCAGGTCGTATCGGGCGGGCCAGGCCTGCTGCCTCAGCGGGGTGACATGCTGTGCTGGGCCTGTGCTGCCCAACTCCTCTCCCTCTACGCTTCACACCTCCTTCTTCCTAGCATAAGATTTCAATAAACAATGCAGCTAATCACCGCGCACCGCACCTCAACTATGTGCTTCGTAACATTTTATGTGCTAACACAGAAATTGGATAGAGAGCAGCTCCAAGGA
>NW_010236270.1:0-1265 GCF_000690775.1 Eurypyga helias
TCTACCCCCAACCTCATCCAGCGGCTTTAAAATTTTTGTGTGTGTGTGCTTTCTATTTTTTAAGATCCGTTTTTTGAAGGTTAGTTTCGAGTAAAAAACCCACTTCCTCCCGCTCTCCTTCGTCTCCCCCCATCCCTTTCGCAAACTCCCGACCAAAACCGGGAAGGGTTCAAGGAAAACGCCGGTGGCATTGCAGCCCGGCTCCGTCCGGCGTGTCCGCCCGGGACAGGGCAGGAGGGGGTCCTCAGCCTCTGGAATTTGCACGTTGGCGCTGAAAATTGGAGCGTATAGATACCTCTACGTGTTTGGTTTGGTAGGTCTTCTGCCCCAATCGGGGAGGGGGGTGACACTTAGAAAAAGAATCATATTACGGTGGCATCCCACTCCCCAGTTCTTAGAAAACAGCAGGTCTAGGTGAGTGATAAAAAATACGAAGACTGTTATAAATGTATTTTCCACGCCACTGGGAAATAACTACACGTTCTCTGAGAAGCGCTCCTAGTTTTTGATACCTGAATGCTACTTGTCCCCCAGAATTAGTTTTTTCACCCCATAACGTTGGGGGGATACATTGTCCGAAATGGGAGTTAGTTCACGAACACCCAAACCGAAATCACCCGTGGCTGGCAGCCGGCGGTGGTGGAGGAAAAGGACTCTACTTTCCTAATTCTTACCTCCCCTGGCTCGAGTTTTAATTTCCCAAACTGCAAGCAGACACCTTGCTGTTTGTCAGGATTTTTTTTTCCCCTGTGTAAGCAGCGAGGGACCCGGTTAATCATCGATCGCAGATACATGTGCATGAGAAAGAAAAGTGTTGATGTTTGCTTGTTCGGGCTGATGGGAATGGCCCACGAATTTAGGATTAAATTACTAACGGTTACTCATAAGTCTTTGTTTCCTCTCCCTCTCTCTCTCTTTTCTGCGGGGATTGTCAAAGTAAAGCGTGCAACATCCCTTGGACAAAGTCTGCACGGCAGCTTTGGGGTATAAAATAAGATATTGTACCCTCCTGGGTTAACTGGGATCTCGTCAGATTTTAGCCTGAACCAGTTCAGAGCGGGGCAAATCCCAGTACTAACTTTAGGCACGTTTTCCCAGGTGGATCTGTGGCAAGGGAGTGGAGCAACACTTCGGAAGGGTAGGTCATGGGGCGGGGGGGGCGGCGGGTTTTTTATCCCGGAAGATTCGCGATGTCCAGCATTAAATCCCTGCTTGAGGGGGGTGTGGAGGGGTGGTCAGTGCGTGCTGGCGGCGGGTTTGGGGTT
>NW_010236271.1:0-9438 GCF_000690775.1 Eurypyga helias
GCGGTGGGACTGGGGAGGGTTGCAGCAAGGGGTGGGGGACTGGGGGTTGCGTGATGAGTTTGGGGCAAGATGAGAAAGGTTTGGGGGTGTGCAGTGGGTCTGGGGGAGGAAGTATTGGGGATGCAGTTGTGTGCCTGGGAGGTGTATTTTGGGGAGGTTTCCTTGGGAGGATGCACTGGGATTAGGAGGAAGGGTCTAGGATGGGATCAGCCGAAGACAGAGGGGTGTATTGGGGTGTCTGGGGTGATTTGGAGATTCCCTGAGTGAGGAGTGGCTGATGAGGGCCTTGACTGGGGCAGGTCATGGGAAAAGGAAGCATGTTACTCCATGGTGGAGGCTGGAGTTTCCCATCCTGGACAGGAGGCAAGAGCTCTGTCTTCTGACCTGGAGTTTGGGGTTTGACTGTGGCCAGCATTGACCAGAGTGAACCTGCTTTCCAGCCTCCAAGCCGGATGCAAGCTGTGCATGTATCCGTAAAACCCATGGGGCAGAGCCAGCTTCTCTTGCCCTCGCGTAGCCATGTGTTATCGCAGACTGCGAATCTGCTGCCTACTGTCTCTGCTGACACAGTGTCTGACACCAGTAACAGCAGTTGTTTATGTGGAAGAGTGGCATGAAGGAAGTACTTGGATGCTTAGCTATCCAGATAAGTGTTCAGCGTCTAGCCCTGTGCGAAGAGCAGTTCCTTTTGCTTTTTACTGTCAGTTTGCTGCTCAGCCTCCCTCTTCTGGGCCTAAGGATCAGGCCACCCCTGAGTGTTTGCTGGACCTGACACTGGCCAGTCCCTAATCCAGCACTTGGAAAATGTTTAGTAAATGTTCAACTTCTTTATTTACAGTTCACTTTAACCTGTATGTCTCTATCTGGTTGAGTTCTGAGCAACAGCAGAACAACATCCTCCCTGTGTTTTGCTCTGACAGCCAAGCATTTGCTGTTGTCTTCCAAAGATGTAGTTTTTTATGTGGTTCTAGCAAGAAATATGTCTGTTAGCCCTAATTGCTTAGGGGTTTTTTGTACTTAAACTGACTCAGTGGGTTGAGATAAGATGTTGCAAGACTGAGCCCTCAAAATACAAATAATTTCTTAATAATGTGTGTGGGTTAGTACTTCAGTGGTGGTCTGATCAGTCTGTTTTTACACCTATTTCTAATCTTAGAGATTCAAGCTCGATGAGTTTCCAATCACCTTGATTTGGGAGCCAGCACTTCTTTCCCATCAACAGCTTGAACCAGTACTGACTAGAGTGATGTAAGATTTGTGTGGGAAGGAGAGAAATTTAGGTCTATAATGAAGAATGGTGGAGACCCTTGTTTGAGAAGACACCTTGCTGCTTGTTTGCTTAAGGGGTTGATTAGGGCTTTTCTGCAATTAGGGCTCAAACACTAGGAAAACTGCTGTTGACAGCGATGGCCAGTTGCAAGAAGTAATGTGAAGGCCTGTTATCCTGGCATTTTCCACTTAGCAGTTCTGAAGAGTTTCAGCAGGAGCTGAAAGCTGCTCTCATAGAAATCAGAGGTGAGTTTACTACTGTCCTGTGCAGGAAATTCTTGTGCAAGGTGGAGCCTACGTGGATGCTACAGGTACCTGCTCTCCCTTTGTTAGGTGAAACTTGGAGCTTGGCTTTATTAAGTCTGGTAGAATAACTTCTGCCACCACTTGCGCTCTGCTAGCCTGTCCTCCTCTGCCTTTGCTGCCAGCTATTAGTTGGTTTAGATTAAGAGAGGAAATTGCTGAACAAAGTTCCCTGCCTTAGGAGAAATATTGTAACACTAATCAGCTTTTAATTATACGTATCAGTTTCTCTATGGTTAAGAGCAATTTTTTTTTTTGTTCAGGGAGCTGGAGTTATATTCTTGGGCTTTCATGGCAGAGCAGATTCTTACTTCGTAGTGCTGGAGAATCTGCAGAACCGCATACCTATTAGATGAAAGGGTTTAGCAGCGTGGATTAATTCATGGAACTAGTACTTTTTTTTTTTTTAAATGCTATTTGCATATCGTGGGAGAGAATGCGTGATTGTAATCAGAACTTCTTGGAAAAGTTCCTGGCTGTATTTATAAAGGCCATGTGCTGAGGAGTTTCTCTGTGTTGATATCCAGTATCGGCTTTTATTTAAAAAATGTGGTTGAATATCTGTAAGTGAGGTATCTTGATGTATAAAACTGCTGGTGAAAAAGCAAATTTGTACTTTCCTTCCTTTGTGGTAGGTTTTGAAATAGGCAGAATTTGGGCTGGACTTGCTGTTTTTCATCACCTGTCTTGAATTCAGGCTATGTACTCAAATACACTGGTCTGCAGTCACTGAGGGGGGTCATGGGCTACGTGGAAGGGTGTCTAAAGGTAGCTGTGAAAAGAAGGCTTGTTGTCAACTGCTGGGAAGCAACTGCAAACAATCCACTAAGGACTTTTCAGGTTGAATGGACTGGGAATTTTCCAGTTTTTTCCCATTGTGGAGCAGTTTCCTCCCTGCCCAAATCCACAGAAAGTTCAGGGCGGTCTTAACCTCAGTCAAAAGAGACTCTTGGTGCAGATGCAAATACCCGGTTTCCCCTGAGGCTGCCCTTCTTGCTCCTGAACCAGCTCCATGAATAGAGAATGTAACAAATTTGTACTGTACCTCTGGCTTTGAAGTGGGTCTCTTCCTAATAAAATCCTCTGATGCTTCCAGCTCTTTGTGTGAATGTGTGTACTGATGTGTAGATTGTGATATGAGGTCGAACCCTGCAACAGCGGCTGTGAGTGGGAGGACGTACCTGTACCGGAGCAGGCATTAGCACTTGGCTAGTCAGCGTAGCAGCGAAACCTGCCGTGGAAACTGGATGGATATCTGTGCTGCTTAGCCTTTGCTGAGCATTATTGCCGTGGGTACATTCCTCGCTGGGCTCCAGGCACCTGGTTTAAAACTAGTGCAGGATGCTCCTGATGTTGCAGCAGTTTTGGGATAGTTACATGGCCTGGATGTGTTTTTCAGAGTGTAATTAGTCACTGCTGCAGGCTTTTTGTCTGAATTGCTTCCAAGCCTACCAAATTTCTCAGGGAATAAAGACTGGATTGTCGTGCAGCGTGTAAACTGGTGGGTAGCTAACTTGGGCTGGGACAGAGCTCGACTCTCCTGAGCTGGCTGGTGCCGTATTGCCACAGCTCGCCCCTTGGGTACCTTGGTGCTGTGGATCCCCGGAGAGGATTGGCCTTTGGAGAGAAGCGTGGGGTTGCTGGCAGGAGGAAGGGAGAGGTGTATGACTCGCCTGGCGCAGTCCAGGCAGGACGCGCTCGCTGTCTGCATCAGACCTGACGAATGTGTTTGAGCAGCCCTGGGGAGGAGTGTGCTCGCAGAGCAGTCCTGCTCC
Source organism: Eurypyga helias (assembly GCF_000690775.1). Classification (NCBI taxonomy): domain Eukaryota; kingdom Metazoa; phylum Chordata; class Aves; order Eurypygiformes; family Eurypygidae; genus Eurypyga; species Eurypyga helias. The sequence continues at coordinate 3,348 of NW_010236271.1, forward strand.
CAAAAAAGGGCAGTCTGAGTGTTTGTCTTGCATGTCAGCAGTGTTCCAGTGCGAATCACTTGACATCTAAGGTGTTACTAAGCCCAGTTTGGAGGCAAGTTTTCTGTGTGTAGGAGATGCTTGTTGCTTAGCAGGTGGAGGTGTTTTTCTACACGGCAAAGCCTGTGTGTCTGCTCCCACCAGTTGCTAATCTCTCACACTGGTTTGCTGGTCAGCATGTTGACCTCCCTCGCTCTGGAGTCTTTCCAGTCAGGTAACAATAATTTTGTGTGGCTGCTGCTCTTTCCTGCTGCTCTTCAGGGCCAAGTGACTATCCCAGCTGGAATTGCTTCCATCACGGATCTGGGAGTTGCTGGGGAGTCTGAGCACTGGGCAGCCACCAGTTGCTAATCTCTCACACTGGTTTGCTGGTCAGCATGTTGACCTCCCTCGCTCTGGAGTCTTTCCAGTCAGGTAACAATAATTTTGTGTGGCTGCTGCTCTTTCCTGCTGCTCTTCAGGGCCAAGTGACTATCCCAGCTGGAATTGCTTCCATCACGGATCTGGGAGTTGCTGGGGAGTCTGAGCACTGGGCAGGGTGTGGGTGCCATGCTCTGAACATAGCCACCTGGATGGGTATCTACAGCAGAGATCTCAGCCAGCCTCCAGCACAGCCTGGTGCTGGTGAGGAGGGAAGGAAAGGCAGCTGGGGATGTGGTGTGTTGGGGGACTAGTTTTTTCTGGGTGTTTCAAGCTATGGCTAGAGATATCACTAGAATGGGTTCAGGTTCAAACTGCTCCATCCCAGGGTCTGACACCTGCTCCTCAGTTTGCCTTTTATGCCAGAAAGATGTCGCTTGTCATAGGGCAAGTCTGCCTAATTCTGACTTTGCCCTTGCCAACGGACCTCAGTGCCATCACTGGGGGTGGGATGCTCACCCCCTCTGACCCACCCTGGTGTCCTAGGCCGCATCCTTGACTGACCCGCTGGGAAGCTGGAGCTGGCCTGGAGCCACTGTGGTGGCTTTATGTGACTTAAGAGGAGGGAAGCTGTCCTAGGGCAAGTCACTCCTGTTAGATAACTCTGCTCTGTTTTTTTTTCTGCAGTAGTAGGAGAGCGGCAGCACATGCTTATGGAGAGCCCACAGGCCTTTTAATACAGCAAGCTGGTGTATTACTGTGTACAGACATTGTAAGGTTGGGCAGCAGGACACAGAGGATTTCAAATAGTTTAATGCTAGAAATCTCTAGAGTATGTAGGTTCCTTCTGGAAACAACGGGAAAGCTACTCTCATGGCCCTTTCTGGCACCATCTTTCCTACAGGTGATAACTTGGGGAGCCCCCGTGTGTGTTGCCTCTCCCCAGAGCTCACCCTGGAAAGCACCTTCTTAGAGATGCTTTGCCTGTTGGCTTGACCGGGTGCTGGCTGGCCTCTGGCCAAGCTGATGAGCTACCAGCAAGGGTTGGATCCTTCTGTCCAGCCATGGTGACTACTTCTCTGGAGGATCTCCCATGGAGATGCCCAGGTGCCACAGCTCTATGGTGAGGCCAGTGCAGAATTGGACTTCTTGGCACCTTTGTTCTGCAATGGCAGCTACCCCAGCTCTGCAAAACCCTCTTGTCTCAAGTGTCTGTCCTAAATGAGCTTCAAGAAATTGCTGTGCTTGGTGAGTGTGATCTAGGAGTAATTGTGCAAGCTCAGGGTTAAATCTCTTCCACATTGATTGCCTGTTTTCTGAAGCAGGTGGTGTAACTCCAGCTTTACTACCAGCAACCTGGTTACGCTCATGCCTGAGGATTGTGATACTTGTCAGTGTGTCCTCTGTGCTCCGGATGGGAGTCCAATAAGGGTGCTGGCCTTAAGCAGGATAATTGCAATTAAGCTTTGCTCTTTGATCACCCCAGAGCTGCCTTGATAAGACAAGGTGCAGATCTCCTCGTGTGAAGCACGCACGCTTCCAGGAGGCACAGAGCAGTGGTAGTGGAGGATGCTACAGCAGGCTAGGTGCTGAGAAAGTATTTCTTTCCAAGCCTGCCAGTGTTTGATATAAGGCAGTGATATTTCAATCAGGGAGCAAAACTGAGGTGCTCAAATGCTTTTTGTGAGGTGGTTTGGGCTTATGTAATGGTAATACACAACCCCCCAGGGCTAGCCAGGGAAGCACAGACATGCCCTGCAACCTGCAGGTGGTCTGAACAGATGGTATGGATGAAGGGAATTGGTGTGTGATAAGTGGTTTGAATGAAGGAGGTCTTAGTTGGGATCTTCTTCTTTGGAGCAGTTGGGAGTATTTTACTTGAAGAAAAAGGTGAATTGGAGGCAGGAAACAGTTAAATAGCTGCACACGCTATTCCGTAAATGCTTGTGGTCGGCGGTTGGATGTCTTGTCTCTTCTTGCTTGCTTCTACCTGTGTGTTTATGTTCGGCAGGGCGAACAGCGAGCAGAAGAGTCTAGCGCGTCCCTTCCTTCGGCGGGGAGCTGACGTGATGCGAGGAGCCGGGGGAGCGTGCCGTGCTTGCTCTGCTGGCACACCAGCCTCCGTTCCTTCTGCCGTGCAGTGGGGAGGGTGGCTGCAGGCTGTGGTGAACGTGGGCTGGCTGTGTGCATTGACTTTTAAGGAATGTTATTTTAAAGAACCCGTTCTAATGTTGAAGCAAAGGCTGCAGTGATGCTTTTTGCTCATTCTTGATTAATGCAGCTAGTGTATTTTGCAAGTTCTGGTACTGATTTTTCTGAATCGTTGTTTTTTTTTCTCCCCCACCATTTAAACTGTCACGTCCATGTTCAGAAGTATGGATTACTCAAAACGTAACGCCATTGAAACGCCATTTCAAATTCTGCTTTGAGGAATAGGGTCAAGTTTGGTTTTTTCTAATTAAGATACGTGCCTCTGGACTGAATTAAGAGCTTACAGTGCAGATACAGCTATTGGTCTTTTAGTAGTACAATTTTCCAATTTTCTTTGTGCTTTGTGGAAGCTTTAATGTGATTTTCCTGGAGTTTTGTTATGCTTTAACGTTAAGAACATTGTAGTGTGTTGAGCACGTGCACTTTGCCTTCCTATGCTTGAAGCTTTCTGGACTTAAGCCAACCTTTCTCCTCAATTATTTTTTTTTTAACTTGGACAGACTAGTTTTGCTTTTGTCACTAGGTATGTTTTAAAGTAGGTCTTTGTATAGCCCCTTGTAGCACCTGTGGAGATTTCACATTTGTCACGAATAAACTGACTCACCTAAGAACCTTTCTGTTTTTAATGCAGGCTGGGGGGACCTGATCCTCTGGACTACGTTAGCATGTACAGAAACCTGGGAAACCCAGCACTGAACGTTCCTGAGCACTGGCACTACGTCAGCTTTGGGTTAAGTGACTTGTATGGAGACAACAGAGTACACGAGTAAGTGTCATTTGAGTTCTGTTGCTGTGTCTTGTTTTGCATTGTATTTGGGGGAGTGGAGTAAAACCCTGTCCTGCTGTTCTTACTGTTTGAACAGCTGGTTTTCTGATGAGAATACTGTAGCCCTGGTCTCACAAGAGGTGAGGTATGCTGCTGCTTCGATGAAGAAGAGTTACTGTGTTACCCTCTGCAGGCTTTGAATGCAATATATTTCCTTGTTGAGTTATTTTTTCTTTTTTTTCTTTTTTTAAACTGGTAGAACTTTTTTTTTTAAACTGAATGTCTTCTGTTTTTCACTCTTTGTAGTCTGTTATGGTCATATGCTTAAATCCTGACCCCTCCCTGTGCATGTTAAATGCTTTCCTCTGGAAAACTGCTGTAAGGGCATTTTTCCTATTGCTGGCACAGCAGTGTTACTGTCAGCGGATTGCCACCCCAGTGGCTGCTGTATAAAGTGCCAATCTGTGTAACAGAAGCATAAAATCATAATTGTTTGACTGTCTTCCCTCCAAGAATTAAATTATTATCTTAGTTTGCTAGTATGGATGGCCTTTAGCAGGCGTTCTGTATTAGACCAGGCAAGCAGCATGATCTAACCTTATTCTTGTCTGTCTTTTACTGGCCTTGCTCCTTAGCTCCAGTTTAAGTGTGTAGCAGTAGCCAAGCTGTCGTGATCTCGTCAACGTGGCCTTTTAACTCAGCCAGGAATGGCAGAACCCTTCTGCTGTCGCTGTTTAGTCAAACTCTTTGCACTGTTTCGTAGTTGCAGGGTAAATGTTCTTGATGAAAGGTGCAGCGAAGACCCCAATATATTCACCCCGGCTTTCCCTCTTTTGTTTGTCTTGGTTAAGATTCAGTCAGTGTTTTGTTTTGTTTTGGTTTTTTTTTTCCACCCAGGTGCTTCTCTTGCGACAGCAGCAGTCAGGCAGTTGCTTTAACATTACCCATGTCCTCAAGGCAGTTTCTCCTGTGTTTTTTTCCATCCTGTTTGTGGTTACAGAATTGTTTTTCAGAAAAGTCTCTTAAGACTGGAGTTAGACAGACCCCTGGTGTCATAGAGATCTGCCTGGGACATTTAACCAACATGTCTACTAAAAACAAACCCCAGTCATTAGTTGCTGGGGCAGTGGAACTCGTAGGGCAAGGGAAAGAAATGAAGTAAGTGAAGTTAAAGGCTTCCTTCCCTCACTTCCACAAGAGACCATGGACATGTTGGCCTTCACGTGGTGTCTTTTGTTCTCAGATCTGGTATTTCATCTTTGCCACTGAAAATCTGAGGTTGCCAAGATTAGGTTTGCCCCCCTCGTTTTGATGGGACTGGGTTTGGACTAAGTGCTCTGCTGAACACTCTTTGATGACTTGTCAGCCTGAGGCTTTCCCAAAGTGAGACTATTCCCTTTGCTCAGACTCTTTCCTGGTGTTTTTGGGTGAGAGCAGGGAGTGGGCAGGAAGGTCTCAGCTGAAGACATAAAGGGTGACATGTTTTTATGAATGAAGAAGCAAGTTACCTAAGGACACACCCTCCTTGTCCCTGGCATGTGCTCTGGCTTCTCACGCCCAAAACTCTTTGCTAGACCAAAACCTGTTGTTCTTCTGTAGCAGAAATTTGGAGATGGAAGAGTGAAAGTATCACACTGGTGGAGTGTCACCACTTTAAACTTAAACTTCCTGGCACGAGACCTCCCAGTTCTTCATACTGATGTGGTTTGGTCTGGAAATTTGGTTTGGGATAGTGGAATGTATCTTTTGCTGGGTGCAGGGCACAGGAATTAACCCTCCATCTCTAGATTTCCAAGGCTTGCTGAGTGAAGTGTCTGCCATACTCGGGGAGATCTGAAGTCCCCGAGTGCTCTGCGTGTACGTGAGCCTGGGAGGAGGCTTAGAGAGCCAGTATGCCTTGGCTGCCCCGGCACCGTGCTGCCGGAGGCTGCTGCAGCTGGCCACCACGAGCGAATAGTGAGCCCTCACTACAGTGCTGCCTTGGGGATGTTGGCTGCAACCTCTTGAGCACAGGCCTACTCAGATCCATCCAAGTGATTTCCATGGCCTGGGTACATGTGTGTGTGTTTCCCTTTTCTCTGTGTGGCTGGAACAGTGTTTCTGGCTCCAGAGCAGGGTGTCCCTGTGTCGCTTGCCCTGAGATATTCAGCTGTCTGCAGTCTGCCACCTTTATTTTGGCCTCGTTCTTGGAACTACAAAACTCAATACTACATGTGCTGTCGAGAAGGCTGGCTGCCTTTATGGCAAATAGTCTTAATATACAATTACAGGTTTGGGAAGGCTATGAAAACTACATGTCTCTGAAGTTATCCCCAGATGGGCAAGCACTGTAGACAGGCAGGGAGACTTTCGAAGGTGCTCAGCACCCACCATCAATTCTTGCTCCCAACAGCCGTTGCTCTTTGCTAACTGCTCTTGAAACACAACTGCCACGTGAACGGCACATCGTCAGACCACCACTGGGTGCTCGTTGCGGGAATGCAGTGATTCTCCTGCATGTTCCATAGGCTTGTGTTCTCCATCAGGGAATAAAGCCCTTGTTTAAGAAAATGAGTATCAGTATCTGTTGCTTGAAGGACTGGGATTCTGCTGTCCCAGGTAGAGCATGCTGTGGGATGGTTGGAGGGAGTGTGGGGCAACAGGGGAGTTGTTTAATCTTTGGAAGATTTCTTCCAGTTGAACTCTGCTCAGCTGCCCTGGCCTCTGGAGATAGGG
>NW_010236272.1:0-3875 GCF_000690775.1 Eurypyga helias
TAGCATCCCTTCCCTCCAGCATGTTCCACTATCCAGAACAGCTCCCTGCCTCGAAAATCACACCTCTGTTGTTCCTCTCTTGCCCAAAGGTCCATATTTTTTTTCTCCAGAAGTCTCTTGAGTTGGCAGATCTGCCCCAAAATCCCTTTACTGCATCTTTGGGGAAATCCTGCCTGTCCCTAACACCACCCACACAGGGAGAAAGGGACAACGGGGATATAACCTGATCCTCCAGCCGTCCAGAGAACTTGGAGAATTCAGTAATTTGATGTAGAGCGAGCGTGTCAGCAGTCTACCTCCTGCATTCACCACAGAATACCTCTAAAGAAGCCGTAAATCGGTATATTTTTCTTTGATTCCAGCAGCTGCATCATTTCTTCTCCTTTGCCCTCCACGACTTCACAGCGAGCTGTAATCACTAAGCGACTTGCTGAGGATCGATCAACTCTCGCTTGGTTTTCTTTCCTTAGTAGCTGGTTGTGTGAAATACGTACACGGAAAACCTGGAGCTTATTTCTTTTTTAATGACAACCGGTGCAGCTTGTTAAGCCGGCGAGCAGCGCGCTGTAAGGACAGGCTGAGGCTTTCAAAAGCTGTACGCGCTCCGTTGGGAGGTGGCGAGGCCACCATTTGGGATGAATCTGGAGCAAAATGTTAGGATAGATCCATCGTTTCAGTGGGAAAAAAAGAAAGAAAAAACAGAAAAAGACCTGTTAAGCCTTTCCTGAAGGCACCAAGTTTGGGGAGGAGCCTGGGTGTAGGGTTGTGTCGGTGATCCGCCTTCTCCGTAGATGTGCTCCAGAAAGCCTTGGCTGTAACGGCCTCTCAGACAAGCATCGGCAGTGTGTTTGGATATAGGATAAAGCTATAGCCAGTGTTGGTGCATCACACAGAGGTGCATTGTGGCAGTTTGTATAAGACCTTTTCCTCCTTCAGAAAATTTAAGTCCCACAAAATGACCGAACTCTTTCAGTCCCTTCTCAAATCCCACAAGATTTGGCTCTTGAGATTCTTCTGGATTATCTTACTTGGCTTCATAAATACTTTTCCGCGAACTGGGATACAGGACGACCTTCCCAACCCCCCTGCTTCTGCTGACTGTCCTTTTCAAAGTTTCTAAGGACCCCCCTAACGCTGTGATGGGATGGTCACAGTGACCAGTACCTTGTCCAGTGGCAGTACCTGCCATGCAAGCAGCTGACAGGGTTTTACTGTGAATAAAATGCCTTGTACACCAGGCTCAGAGGGTTTTCCAGCTGGAAAACACAAGGCCAAAGGACAGCGGTTACTGGTCCCTACGCTCAGAGGTGAGCAGTGGTATCTGGGGAGGGATGGTGGCTCTGCTGGCCGTGTCCCCCAGGTGTGTTGCTTGTTGGGGTAGGTGACTGGTTTGCTGCAATGCACCGTACAAACCATCCCTCCATGGGGAGCAGGTGGGGCGAGAGGAACCACGGGGTGAAATTCTTACGGATAGTTGTCCTTAAAAGCTGGGGAGGGGAAAGGAAGAGGGCAGCAAAGTGCTTCAGATGTGACATAAATGTGGGAAGTTGTATCTTCATTGCTCTGTGTGACACCTCTTCTCTGTCTCCACTCAAGCTACACTTCTGATGAAGCAAGCCTGGCCACAGACCTCCTCCTCCTGTGCCACGGAGGGCACCTTCCATCTCCCGGTGGACACCGGGACCGAGAACAGAACTTATCAGGCTTCTTCTGCAGCATTCAGTAAATAAACCTTTTCTTCTGGGGTTTTACTTGGTTGTTTTGTGCCCATTTGCCTCCCCTCGGGGGGGTTATTTGGGGTTGGGGTTATTTAGTATCGGCCTGTTTGCATCCGATGGGATCGGTCATGTCCGTGCAGGTGTCCATGTGCCCTTCCCGGGGTGCTGAGCACTGACCCAAGGTGAGGGTGCTGCAGGTCCTGGGGTGCTCGCTGTCACCGTGTAGCACATCCATCACCTTCTGCTGCCACAGCTGCCTGTGGGGACCATTGTGCTGCTGCTCCAATTCCCTTCTGGGATGAAATTTTGCAGAGCTCTTGGGTTTTTCCTTCCAAAACCAAGGCAGCATCCCTGCTCCATTCTGTCTGTGTGTGTTAAAACCATGAAGGAGCGTGAAAAGGAGGGCACCAACCCTCCTAGTGCTCCTTCGGAGGAGGAAGACAAGTGGAGAAGGGTGAAGGCTGAGCTTTTGTTCCCCAAAAGCACCCTGAGGTTGTTGGCAGGTTTATGGCTGCAGTGGTGATGCTCTGTGGGTGAGCAGAAGGGTATTTGTAGAAAAAACAAAAGGAGTTTATTTCCTATTCCCTTAAAAAAGAAAGAGAAAATTCCTGAGAGGAGGGTGCAGAAAGTGGAGGGTCGGGCTCTTCTCCCAAGGGAAAAGCGATGGGAAAAGAGGAAAGGGCCTCAAGATGCACCAGGGGAGGGTTAGATGGGATATTGGCGAAATTCCTTCCCGGAAAGGGCTGTCGGGGTTGGAAGGGGCTGCCCAGGGAGGGGGGCGTCCCCACCCCGGGAGGGGTTTCAGAGCTGTGTGGCCGAGGTGCTCAGGGCCATGGGTCTGTGGTGGGATGAGCAGTGTGGGGTTAACGGTTGGGCTCGATGATCTTAAAAGTCTTTTCCAACCTAAATGATTCTATGGTCCTATGAAAATAAAGCATGATTTTCAAGGAACCCGGGTGAAATTCCCACCTTTTAAAACTCAAACTGTCTGAGCAGAGGCAGGGGGAGGAGCTACTGTTCACCATGGAAGTCAAACAGGCTTTTCCAGGTGGAGCCTTGTAATCTCATCCCCTAAGAGGCCAAATAGTGCCTTCAGGAACGGTGATAAGCTCCCTGATAAGGCTCCCAGTGCTTCCCCTGGTATGTGGGTTGTCCTCTGGCCCCTGCCCGACTGCTCTTGCCTGCTCTGGAGCTCAAGCATGGCTAGTGTGAGGCATGCTGCAAGCATGGGGTGGGACCACGTCTAGGTTCAAAATGCAGAATTAACCTTCCAATCACCCCTGGGTTCTGGAGAAACTCCCAGTTGTATTTGGAGAAAAAAATATAAGGTACCTTCAAGTGACTTCGCAGCCTTCCAGTACCTGAAAGGGCCAACAAGAAAGCTGGGGGGGACTTTTCCCAAGGGCAGGGAGTGACAGGACAAAGGGGTACGGGTTTAAATGGAAAAAGGGAGATGGAGATGGGACATCAGGAAGGAATTCTTCCCGCAGAGGGTGGGGAGGCACTGGGACAGGTTGCCCAGAGAAGCTGTGGGTGCCCCATCCCTGGAAGTGCCCAAGGCCAGGCTGGATGAGGCTTGGAGCAACCTGGGCTATGGAAGGTGTCCCTGCCCATGTCAGGGGGTGGGGCTGGGTGGGCTTTAAGGTCCCTTCCCACCCAACCCATTCCATGATTTTATGACTCTCCATGGGCCATGTTCACAAGGCTGGGACCATTGCACCCATGCACGCACATGGATTGAAGCATTCCTCCCTGTCTGTCTGCTTCAAGGTCCATTTTTTATGCTAAATTAAAGCATTTACAGAATTAGATGAGAGGAAGAAATATTGTTTCTTTTTTATTATTAAACAATTATTAAAAGTAATCCTATTAAAAGCCTTCAGGAGCCTTTGTTTTTGGGAAGGGTCATCCCTAGCATTCTTTCAGGTAGGGGCTGTACTCCTGACGTGATGCATGAGCTTTGCATCACACCTAATCTCATGCCAGACCAGATTTGACCAAGTCATGTTTGGAAAATCTCAGCTTGTAATTAGTAGAAACCTAGATATTACTCATCAAAATTTCCTTGGAGTTCAACCTATCCCTGGATGAGATTTCTCCTCCCCGTTGCACCTCCGTGCTGCTGCAGGTGAGCTTCCACCCTCGAAATCACAGAGG
>NW_010236272.1:3895-4996 GCF_000690775.1 Eurypyga helias
GCTTGGGGGCAAAATTTGGCTGTGACCACCCAGTGTGGGTGATAAAGGAGACGAATACTGCAGCCACCAGCCGGACCCATGCAGGTTGGCCTCGTTTCCAGAGAACTGGCTTGGGAATGTTTAATTTGGAAATTAAATTTAATAGATAAAGCCTTGAGGTTTGATTTGCGGTGATGCTTCAGGCTTGTAGCTGCGGTTGGCTTCGCCAGAGCTCTGCGGGGAGATGGCATCTCAAGTGCAGGTTCTGAAAAAAACAGAAGCATTTCGGGTTGGGCATCCCAAATTGGTTCTCAGCTCCATGTCACCCAGCCCAGGTTTTGTTCCTGGGAGAACAGCCTTTCCCAGGTGTCCATTGGCAGGAGATGGGTGAAAACTTAGTCATGAGTCAGATCCGGATGGAGGAGAGCCAAGGAGAAGCCTGGGGGATGAGTCCTTCTGTTCCCAGGGTGAAAAGTGCCCACCAGTACGGACTGGAACCACACACCAAACAGGGATAAATATGAATAAATACACAATAACTGCTCAGTATCTCCTCACACCTGCACCAGAAAAGGTGCTGAGGGCTCCACGGGGCTGTGAAGCTGCAGTGAAAGACCGTGGCAAGACATGCATAAGCTTCAAGGCTGGGGAGGGTCTGCCCAGGTTCCTTCATCCTGGCCTTGCCTACGGCGTGGGGACATGCCTTCGCCTTTTGGCTTTTTTGTCCTTTAATGGTGGGATTTCACAGCCTCATTTTTCCAGTGATGTTTTGTCTGGTTGCTTAGATGCTCCAGTTGAGATCAGGGGAGTCATAGACATGAAGCTTTGAGCACAGTAGTGAGCAAGGTTACTATTTTATGGTTATTTCTGCCCCAGAGCCTCCTATGTGATTTTTTGTACTGCTGGTGAGGATAGTGGTGTCAGGGATGATGTGACAGGCAGGACTTCCATGGTGCTGTCCCCTGTGATGTCCCCATGCTCCCTGCTCCAAAACTTCCTCCAGCTCCCTGGGTGCAGGGAAGACAGATGGAAAAATGCTGGAGGAGGAGAATGAGCCAAGCTGAAGGGCAGTGGCAGAAGCAGGACCAGTCACCCAGAACGAGTCATAGAATCATAGAATCA
>NW_010236273.1:0-27735 GCF_000690775.1 Eurypyga helias
TTAAAAAAAAAAAAAATTAAAATATGTGGATTTATTTAAGAAAATTATTGATTCTTTGGACATGAACTCCTAAGTTAAAGGGCATTTTTGTTATGCTCATTTTTCCAGAGCACCCTTTCTTTACCTCATCTAAACACTGCCCTTATCTATTGTCAGCAAAATAGAAAATATTTTCTTCCAAGTTTTTATGTGTAGTCTGCCACTTTCTTTCATAACCTCAGAACTTAAACTCAGAAAACACTTTTCAGAGTGCTTTTTCCACCTTGTACAGTTGCTTGAAGAAGGAGTATTTATGTGGGCCCTTTCTTATAGTTCTTGGTTTCCAAAGACAGCCAGCAAAATTTTTCTTGGGAAGCTTTTCCCCTACTTCCCATCAAAGGGCAAAATCCAATGGTCACCACCTGGTGGTCATCCAAACGATGGAGCTCATTTACTTCAGGGACCATGCAGTCTGGTGGGCAGTGCTTCCACTCCGTCTGAAGAATAAAGAAATTCTTCCATTCTGCTGGAAGAATAAAGAAGCCTTTCACTCCCCATTGCTAGTGTTTCAACAGGGGATGAATCTCCACATCTACCACACAAATCTGTTTCTTTACGCTTTTCCGAAACATAATGCAAGTGAGGAAGTAGTCCCCTTGACAGCTAGTTATAAGCACTAACTGGAAGCACAGAGAAGCAGCTCTCCTACTGACATTTAAAGCCACTTTCAGCATTGGGAAAGCACAGCAGGGCGTAGCAGTTGACACCATCGTTATACAATCAAGGTACCAACGCCCTCACCAAGGATATAAATAATGGTATTCCTCTATATTAAAATAATAATAAAAACTATCAAATCAAATGATGAAGGTAAACATGGAGCTAATCAGGAAGGAGATTTAGGAGTTACAGTATAATTCCCCCAAAGCCCCCAGCCTAATTAGTGAAGAAGATAAACTGGTTGACAGATTGCACAGCTAGAAAAACATAAAGCAAAGAAGGTTATAATATTTATTATTACTGTATAAGACCATGATTAGACCCCCAACCTATGTACAGATCTAATCACCATCCCCTGGAAAGGATAATAGCCAGCCCTGTGAGTCTGGTTTGACAAATTAATCCAATCCTGATCCAAATAAAGAGATTTGTAGTTTTCAATGAAAAATTAACTCCCTGGCTGTGCAGCGGGGACATCGCCACATGCACTAATGGCATTGTTACTGAGAGAGTGCTGCTCCATGTCTGTGCTCACAGGTCTGTCAAACAGCACGTGATTCAGTGTTGCGGCAAAGAATTAATGTAGAAATTTGTGTATCTGTGAAACATTAGTCATCATAGGACATAAAACCTAATCCCAGGATGTAGACAGTAGTCTGCAAAAGGTGGGCTGATGAAGCTGGCCATTCTCTAATCCCTGGCCTTCTTGAGGGACATCCATACAGCTCAGAAAGGTTAGGGTGAAGAAATTGCTCACACTAAGCATCCCACAGTGTAGGAAAAAAAAATCGTACTAAACAAATTTCATCATGTATTTGTACTACTGATAGCAACATGAGAAAGAAATGACATGATTAGTAAGTGAGACACTGTATGGACACCCATGTTTTTCCACAGAAGGAAAGGGTGTACAAAGCTCAGGGAACCCAGGAATCCTTGGAAAACTGCTGGAACAAAAAGCAAAATTGGATAAAAGGTTCTACCCAGCAAAACAACAGTAGGGAAAATACAGGCCTGATTTTTTTTCCATGTATCATTGCATGGGAAAAGTTTTCTGGTTTGTGTTCTACAAGAGCTCTAAGGCTTTCAAGCCCTTTGGTATGTTTCAGGAAATAGCATGGCCATTCACTTCAGGGTCAGCATGGAACTCCCTCACAGAATGTTAAAAAATGTTGTCCATATCATACGCTTTACTTTATTCACCTCCACAGTACAAAAAACTGCATGCTGATGTATCAAAGTCTACAACAGCACGTTTAACGAGGCATAGAGGGAGACTGAGGCTACAAAGCTCAGCAGCTTGCCAAAGTTCCTACTTTTCATGTCTAGACTCCTGAAATGAAAGCCGTTGAGTGGAGTTGGGCAGGTAAGCACTTAGTGTGGTTGCAGGGCAAGTTAGGTGCCTCAGAACAGCTTTCACAGATGCTGGAAACATGTCAGAGTTCAGGTAGTTACTAGGAGGACAGAAGTAGGTCTGAAGTCCTGCCCATCTCCTGCTCTGTGACACATGGTTCTGTGCTGCCAGGATACACTTTCCAACTTCCCTGTGTTTTCTCCAAACCACTTTCTGAAATGCCTCAGGAGAGACCAATCCCTCTCCTCCGGTGACAGCAGCAGCAGCAGTCTTCTGGCCCGAAAGCGGAAAACCTCAGTTTATTTTCTGCTGTTTCCAAAGATAACACCAACACATTGCCCCATCCCATGGTACAACATCCCAACCACAGGACTAAAAGGTTTCCCTCCATACAAGTATTGGAGATGATGTCCGTGAAGTGAAGCTCTAGCTCTGAAGAACCATTTTTGTAAAATGTGCAGGTGTCCTTGGAATTAGGCAGCACTATCGAGGAATTTGACTGCAGCATTTAATTTTGAAATTAGTCTGGACTGGGAATCCAAACCAATTTTCTACCTACATCTAATCTTCCCTTTCCCAAATCGTGTAGAATTCAGTGTTATCTTCCTTTTCAATTTTCAGTCTGAATGCTTTTTCCAGTTTTGGCCAAAGAGCAGAACTTTTCAAGAGATCCTTTCCCACTGTTCTGAGCTTAAAGCATTTACTAAAGCAATGATGTGGTGTGTTTGCCATCCTTTGTGCCTGTATCTGAGTGATTTAGAGAAGCAACACTATGATGTTGTCCAGCTGTCTTTTGAACAGCTGGGCTACACAAAAGTACAGACAAATAGCTGAGGAGAATAAAGGCTTTTGTAATAGTATGAACAAAATATTCAGAAAATAGAAATTATGAAAGAATCTTCTTTTATTCCAACAGCTAAGTGTGTAGCTGAAATTCATATTTGATGGGACTAGATAAGTAGCAGCAAGCCCTTACCGCAGCTGCCCAAAATACTATTATGCCTGTGCTATACAAAGATTATACGTGGTGATAACCAGATACAGACACTGAGAGAGGAAAATAAATTCCCATAAAACACATTCTGGGACTAGTACATAAAGAAAAATACAACAGAAGTATAAAGATAAAAGTGAAAGAGATTTAAAGGTAGGGTTTTTCCCCAGAAAGGGTCTGTCCACTGAATCTAAATCATGTCTCAAGCTATAGCTATGGAAAACTTATCAGGAAAAATGTTGTCAGGGCACTAAGTCTGGTAAGGGCATCTAAGGCTCATTGGTGTACTCAGAGAGCAGTGCGATAAATATGAAATAAGCGTGTTGTTGTGCGTAAGGTTGTTCTGCTCTTAGGCTGTCTAAAAAAGGCTGCCTCTGGTGCTACTGACTAAAGAGACCTTAGCGTGCCACCCACAGTCCTGTTAAAGAATGATACTGAATACAGTTACACTGGCTTGTTTAACGAGACTCTAAGACTATGCAGAGAGATGATACCACTGTGATCACTTAACCTGCTTTCATGCCTGTATTGCACAAGCCTTCCGATTTACACTCCGAGGCAGGTGCAGTCCTGCGTGCTGAGCCGTGAGCAGATGGCATAGGAGAGAGGACTCCAGTACTAATTGCTTATCCAACGCAAATATAAAAGCTCCTGGCTCTAAGAGGCCCTCTGTGTGCAGGAGAAGGTACCCAAATGGTAGGGTTTCATCTCCTGCCAGACTGAAATAAATATGCTGGACTGGAAGGAAGTGTGTTGTGGGTAGGGTTTGACTCGGGGATCAGCATTTAGGTATTGGCCATAGGACTTCGCTGTGTTGATTCCTGCCTACAATGAAAAACACTTTAAAGAACATGTGATCTTAACTGAGATATTTCCAGATGACTTCACCACAGATTTTGGCAAGCACTTAAAGTGTTTAACTACCACGGAGTGTATGTGTCCTCAGCTTCTCAATGCTGGATCTTGTTATGCATTTACATCCAGACCAAAAAACCCTCTATTCTGACCCATTTTCCCCCTGAAGTCAGCTGTAGAGGGTGACCAAAGGCATCTTCCTATCTGCTCCTTATTGAGCTAAACAGACCCACCTCTTGTATCCCCTCTCTCTCTCCGAGGTATGTTTACTTGTCCTTTTGTATGTGTCATGACTGTTCCCTGAATTCTCTCCAAATTGTAAACATTTTCCTCAGGCTGCGGAGAAAACAGTAACACAGGATTGCAGTAACAGTCAGATTCATGCCAAATGAAGAGGGAATATAATTTTTCTGCTCTTAAGATCACTCTGTTTACAGTCCAAGGATCACGCCAGCACCACAGCCCACTGCCTCACAATAAGCACTTAGACTGAGCTGAGCTACTTCTTCACAACGTGGTGACTCCCTCTGCAGAGGGCCAACTCGAGTGACACTTTATGTGGCTGGCTGAAAATTTGCTTACACTGAGCAGCTCATCCCTTCCTCTTCATCACTTGCCTTTCCCACAGTCGCCCTCCCATCTGCAAACTCAATCAGCAATGATAGAGGTATGAAATGGTTCCCAGTCCTCTCTCTGTGGAAAGAAATAACTCTGCCCAACACTTTCCCTGCAGAGGGCCAACTCGAGTGACACTTTATGTGGCTGGCTGAAAATTTGCTTACACTGAGCAGCTCATCCCTTCCTCTTCATCACTTGCCTTTCCCACAGTCGCCCTCCCATCTGCAAACTCAATCAGCAATGATAGAGGTATGAAATGGTTCCCAGTCCTCTCTCTGTGGAAAGAAATAACTCTGCCCAACACTTTCCCTATAAGTTTTCTATCAGTTATATGTGCAATGCTACTTTTTATCATTCCAGCTTTCACCCTGAAGGTTGTGCTGAACCCTGTCAAAAACTTCTAAAAGTCAAGCATCATTATGTTTATCAGCCAACTTCACTGAAAAAACCTATCAGGTTGGTCAGACAGGATCTGTTTTCCATCTGTGCATGTGAATTGCCATTAACTAGATTAGTAGTATATTAGCACTTAAAACGAACCATAGCACAGAACTATATTAGCACTTAGGCTTGCTTATTCAATGTCAGCTGTTTATTATTTGAACAGGAAGAAGCTGATAGGCCCATAATTGCCTAGACTATTCCTCTTACCTATTAAAATACAATGGTAACTTTTAAAAATGTCTAATGGAAATTCTTCAGTGCTCCCAGATTGACTAAATTTCAACATTAATGTTCATTGAGTTCCTTTGCCAGCTCTTTTAAAACTCATGGGTATGGGATGACCAGATTGCTGATTTGAAAATATATTCTTCCCCAGCTGTTCTCTAACATATACTTCAGTTACAACTGGAGAGTACATATTTGACATTGACATATTCTATACTCTATGCTGTACGCACATACAAATAGAAATGTTTCCTTCTTTTTACAGTACTAGTGGACTGACATAACTTACTATTTTTTCATTAATGAACTTCAGAAAGAATTGTGTTGTTGTTTAATTTGTGGTTGCTTCAAAAATTCTGTTGTGATTAATATTTATTACTAGCAATTTCTCCTTTCTCCCAATAAATAGAGGTACAATTTTAATCCTTTCTTTAAATAAGTACGTTTGAATGATTTAGGCTTCTCTTTTTCTCTTGGGAAATGTGGCTTCTGGGATATTTCATACAATGTTCATAAACATTTGCAAATAAAAATTCACTTCAATTATTTACCACATGTTTTTTCACAGATTTTTGGAAATTACTTATTTCTGGCTTCCTCAAACTGTACATTAACAGAGTTGTGCCATATGACAAATACGTGCAATATAACAAACTACTGGGATTGGGATCAGTTTATTGATGACCTAAAATAAAGAGAATTTGGAGGAAGTCATGAAGACAAATAGAAGTATCTTGTGTTCTGTGTAATAAAAACCAAAAAGTGGAGCCCATGCAGCTCTGCAAGAGGTGTGTGTATTTGAAATGCTGTGTCAAGAAAGCAAGTTTTGCAGTCTGACTAGATATTAGTTGATCAGAACTAGCTTCAACGACTGAACTTCTGAATGAAGCTGACTCCCTTTTCAGAACCGAAAATGATCTTCAGGAAAAACCCTCCTAAATAAGTCCCAATCCAATGCTGAGACTGCCTCTGGGAAGAAGTCATCTTATAACAGTCATCTACTATTAGTGCAGAAGATTTGCTCATTGTAAAGAAGGCATTATGGTTATCTCATCACTAGTTGTGGTGATCAGTCCTTGGGATACACAATCTAAAGGGATAACAATTTCTTTGTGCTGTAAATCTTGATGGGTCATTGACACCTGCTCCTAGATGTCCCTAGGTGCCATATGCTGGCCAGAGAAATACTCACTGAAAGAATTCAGAATTTCTGAATTCTGTATTTTGTGAGTACTGAGAGCAAAATGGCAATTTTGCATCACAAAGTCTATTAAGATTTACAGTTATACTATCGTTCTCAGTTATACCTTACCATTGTTCCCTGCTTCACTCTACCAGCTTAATCAGCCATGAATTTCCAGCTTTATTAATAACCACATCAAGAAGGGTATATGCAGAAGGGGAATGAACAGCCATCAGTTTATATGCAAGCAAAGTAGGCCCGTTGATTGCAATTGAATGTATACTCTCTCACTTGGCTGGGGATGTGACCCATCATACCTGCAAATGGAAGTACTCATGAGCATGATAATAATGACATGGTTCATCAATGGTATCTTTTATAGCTCTTCTGGTGCTGGTTATTTGACTTTGCTTAGTCCAGTTTTGATCATTTAACTTGTGGTTTTCATACTGAAATGATGTCTATATGCAAATAATTTCTTTTTAGCTAACATAACTGTTCCGCAATCTGCTTGACATCAGAAGAAGAAAGGCTATTTTTTTCTTTGTGCTACTCAAATCAGAGAAATGAAATTATTTCTATTGCTTGTTACTGTTTACAATGTTTATTTGGTCCAATATTGCAGCTGGGCAGATGTCTGTGTTTTTTCTTCTGCTTTTGTGTACAGGGGAACTACTGGGTTGGGGTTTTTTTTGCGAAGAAAGGTAGAAAGCAGGAAAATTGGCTTTGCCAATACTTTTCACATGCACACAAAGGAAACACCTTTTATATGTGTATATAAGTGCATACACATAAATATGCATGCATATGTATGTATATGCATGCGTATATATGCACACACAATCCTTATTCCTGTGTTACAATTTTCCATGACAGCAAACAAAATAATAAGCAGGCTCTTATTCAAATAGGTGCTTTGGGATCTATAGCTGGCACGGTGGATTCCACAAACATGTGCAAACGCTGTATCATATTAAAAACAGTGATAAATAATCATAAATGAAACCTGTGATAAAATACTTTGTCCAGTGGATTTAAATTAACCTTTTGCAACCAAGTGGCTCATGAGCTATGGCTTAAAAATGTGATCTGCCTTTTCACATAATAGGAGAGCAGAGCAAAGAGAAGATATTTGAAATTCAGCAGGCCAATATTTTGGACAACCTGTTCTAGCTGACCCTGCTTGAGCAGGGGGGTTTGGATGAGACAGTCACTAGAGGTGCCTTCCAAACTCATCTAATGTTGTGATTCTATGAAGCATTATCTTTTCTTCCCTGGGAAGAAAAAACTCACATCTCTTAGCCAAGTTTTAGGGGATTTCTATCAGTCTCAGGCTCCAGCAAGACACCAGAAGGGATGAAAGAGAACACGACCCTGCCAGTGAAGATCCAGAATAGACTCAGAGAATGAGAAAGATTGTGATACATTACTTTTCTAAAAAATGTAACTGTGACTCAAATTATTAAACATGAGAAGGGCAGACACTGAGGGAGAAAATCCATGATTAAAAACTTGGGATCCTCTTGAAATGTAGGAGTATTGAGCTTTATAAATATTGATTTATCCTTTGATATGTGCTTTTCTAAACAGCTGAATATCCTTGACCTCTTTTTGCCAGGAACTAGTCTTGATGCTAAAGTCATTGCTTGTATTTGCTGTGGTCAGGCAATACAGCACGCAGAAAAACTGCATAGCACTGCCATGTTAGCCTAAAATCAGAGCAGCAGAGCTCATTTTCTCAGTGCTTAAAATCTGCAGGATACTAACCACGCTTTCTGTTATGCTCAAAATCCTGTGGATAGTTTGCATCACACTGCAGATCGCTGCCTGGGCCACACACTTGACAGTAGTCTGTCTCCCAGTTCTGTGCTGGAGCAGTGATTCCTGCTTCCAAACGGGACAGCTAAACTACTGTTATTTAGTTTCATTTGCCAGCATTGTCATTAACCCAGCTGCAGGACCTATTGGCTGTAGTTTTATTAATTGTTACATGTCACTTTTACCGACATTTAGGCCCAGGCTTACGGTGCGCAGCTTGAATTTATATTAATGGATGCTGTCATTAACATTAATTAGCAGTGTGAAGGTAACGCACCTGCACCAAGCAGGACTTGCTGTCCTGTGATCTTCGTTTTTCCAGCTTGCGAGTGTGTCCCTGATCTCCATTCTTAAGAACTACCTTAGCTGTCATCTCCTCTTTCCTGTGTTCATATGTCTCAGCAAACAGGCTCCCTGTCTCCTCACTCTTCAGCATTCTCCTAAAGTCTGGATTCATCTCTTTGGTATTCACCTACACACTCTGCCTTTGGATTGATTGCAGACCTGACATATTTTTGAAAGGCACTGCTTGCATGATGATTTAAGGTAGTGGTCATAATCGTGCTTATAAAGCTTGTTATTTTCTATGATTGTCATCAACTCATTCATTAGGATTTATGTATTCTTTTATGGTTTTAACTTATAAAATAAGCACTGAAATGTAGTGATATTAACATAAAACTATGACAAGCACCCAGGCTTTCTCTATTCCAAAATATAAGAAGTTGCTATATAGCGTAATTAATGACAGTTAAATGAAGAACAAATTCAAGGAAATATTATTTCATGCAAAATACAAGATTTACAGCCCCAAGAGACCTTTTGAGTGAAATGGTGAGTTGAGTGATTGGATTTTTAAAAGATTTAGATAATTATGTGACCATTAGCATTTATAATTACACTAAGATAATTAAGTATAATGAAACCTCATGCTTCTTGGTACAAACAGATTACTTACAGAAGTCAGGAAGGAATATGTCTTAGGAAATCAGCATTTCACAACTGGCCAGGTGTATCTTGGTTTTGTCATGCAGACTCTTTTTTTCAAACTTTTCCAATCAGACAACAAACACATCTGTAGGCAGAATGATAGATTGAATGGGGTAGCCATCTATTTTACTCTAGAATACCCTATCGCCTTTCAAGTTGAAGATAATAAAGTTTCACTGTCTATTTGTGCAACTCTTTATAAGTGTTCAAAATTGACTATTCAAAATTGCCACTGAGGAAATCCTATTTGGAGATATGTCAGTAACCTTATCTCCTACATCACCTTCCTGTTGCTCTTTCACAACCAGGAATTTCATTGATGGACACTGTAGTCTCAGAAGCCAGAAGCACTTTCGAAAGGAAATGTCATTGATCTAATAGAGGGCAGGCTTTTGGCAAAAGACAGAAAGTTCCTGTATGAATGTTTTTAACCTAGACAAGATTCACAAAAGTCCTTTTTTAATAAAAATCAGTGTGAATCAGAGATATGTCACTTGTTTACAAAGTTGAAAATCTGTCCTAACGTATTGCACAGGCTGGTTCTTATTTATTCATTCATTTTAAATAAGACAGTTACAACATTTTGCTGGTGAATATCTTTGCTTACAAGTTGCATGCCCGATTTATATAACCCTGCATAGATGTTGAATACCACAAAGTGAATGTGGTTGGATGGAAATATCAGTCTATTTTGGCTGTGTTTGGCATTTGCTATCGCATCATGTGGTCACAAAGAACACACCTGATGTAGCCTAGGTATTTCTTGCCCATTTTGTCCATTAGGTGCTAAGCAGTACAATTTTTCACAGGCTGAGGTATAAATCTGTAGCCATCTGTTGTTCTGAAAGAGACTGCATTTAAACTCCTGAAGAGAAGTCTAAAAATTAGCTGGAAGTCAATAGACAGGGCATATATTCCTGGTTCAAACAAAGGCTTGCTTTGTTGGCAAGTTATGCAATACTTCAGTACGTTGCTTTCCCGAGCTGTAAAACAATTATAGCAGTATTTATTTCAGCCACTTTGGAACTGCAAAGATTTATAAAGGTCCTTGAGACCCAGCTGTCAACTGTCCAAAGGACAATGCTTCGACTTTCAGAACTGTGGACACTTGTAGAAATTACTAAAAAACAAACAAACAAACAAACCCAAACAACTCCAGCAGCACACCCAGTGCACTCTAGTCACTAATGGTCCCTCAGCCCCTATGCTCAGAATAGAATTAGCCCGCAGTAACACCTCCTGAAATGCATATAATATGAACGTCTGCAGATCCACTCCTAGTCATCTGCACATTTGCTAATGTAGGCATAGCCAAAGAGCTTTTCAGGTCAAAGGACAGTCTCAGTTATTCCAAAAGACAAGTAAATGCAAGAACCTTTTAGCACAAACAAGGCGCACAAAATAAACACATCATTATATCATTTACCAGCTGAAGTTTCTGCTCATATTTTTTTCCAAGCAGAGGCTGACCCGTTGCTATCTATTTCATGCACATGCATATATGGGCATGGGTATAACAAACTGTTCTAAGAGCTGAAGTTACATTCCCATAACAAGAGCCCCTGCTACTGACCACCACAGTAATTTATTCCTCTAACTGGAGCAAAGTTACCAGTAGATGGACAGATTTCCCACTTCTCTTGCAATAGCTATAGAAACCTAGGGCTCAGAATTCACTACACTTGTGCCCTTTGGGAATTATCTGCCTGCGTACCCATCTATCGCACTTACACAATTCACATGACCACAGTACCTGTAACTTTACAACACATGAGCAAACATTCAACTCTAATTTCTATGTAGCCTTAAAGAAAAGGGAATCTGCAGCCATTTTAATAGGTTCAATGATCAATGGTGACAAAGCAGCTAATCGGAATCAGTTGGGATGGACTTCCCTTCTTCCTAAGGAAAAAACTCTGCTATTCTTCAGCCACGATATAGTGCTTTCTAGTTCTCATAAACTCCCTTGGAAGTTTCAGAAAAGTAACATACCACTGAAGTATCAACACACAGGATCTTTAAAGACTCATTTCTCGTTAAGCTGTCTCAGCTTCAGCCTGCCAACCGAGTCAGCCCAGCTTGGGTTATATTTCACTCACTTTTCCAAAATCCACTACTGCTGAGTCCTGGATTATCCCTGTCTAAAAATTCAGTCCCCCTGTGTCTGAAGGTGAAATTTGGTTTAGCAGCGGGAAGGTGTTAACACAACCGCATTGTGGAGATTAACGTCACAGCAAATCATCAAAAGAACCAGAAATATCCAACACATTCAAGATATCTATTTTTGATGAAAGCTTCAAGAAAGTAATAAGAAAATAGGGTTTTATAGTAGGTCAGTTATTAATTTTTCTTGGAAGACCAACAAGAGCTTGGCAAGAAGCAACATGTCTGCAGTATAATTTTTTACTTTTTATTTAATAAGAAGTTCGATATACCATTTAACTTTCTTTGTTCAAACTAAGTATTTATTGTTTCCCCTGCTTTGAACTAGGAACTGTGATGTCATTAATAGAAGGTTAGAAATAGTACTTAGTTTCATTGCAGTTCCCGTAAGTATCCCTCTGTTAGCGCTGAAAAAGGACTGTGTGATACCTAGCAGCAGCATTCATGATGATTCACAAATCATGCCCTTCCCATGTTGAGTTTTATAACTACCCATACGCACACAAGAGCAGAAAAGTGAAGTGACTCTCCTTTTTCTGTGCTCAGGTCCCAAGAGGGGGCACAACTGCTATCTTGGCACCTTTGAGCTAACCTGCAAAAAGAATAAGGGAGCCACAGAAGGTGGTAGTACCACCCTCTTCCTGGCCAGCCTCTCTGAGAGAATGGCCACTATGCCAAATAAATTGTTGTGCTCACCACACATGTCTAAAATGCACTGGCTCTTGTGGCGTGGGAGGATGGCGACAGGCGAGTATGATTATAGAAGCACTAGCCTTACCCACATTAGCTTTACTGTAATAAAAGCTAAGGTGAAAAGAGCAGCGATACCTTGTAAGGGTTTGCAGCATGGGTAACTCAGCAAAGCAAGAGCTCATTTCAGACAAGAGTAATGTCATATCTCTTAAAGTGTGGTCCCCCTTGTTCTGCTAACGTCCTGTTCTGCTACTCCGCTACACCTCTGTCTACTCAGCCTTCTTGCAATATCTAGCTCCCACCAAACATGCTTAGTCTGTCACCAACATAACTGGTTTTAGTCTATACTACTGCCCCCGCTGAGTTGGTATGTGTGGGAAGTCCCACTTCACTGATTATGATTCTGGAAGCGTTTTGGGGAGGCAGTCGGAAAATCTTTTAAAGACCCAGTGGCTCCATCACCTTTCCAGTCATTTGAAACAATCTCATTTAAGATCCAGTTGTTCAAAACAAAACCATAAGATGTATATACTAGATGTAAATTAATACAATGCTGGGAAAAATAGTGAGCAACTGATAGAAAAGACCTGATTTAATAGGGGATTGCCAGCCATGATTAGTCTGTTACACTAATCTTTGGTCCGTCTGGTTAAAACAGAACAAAACACTCATATCTGTCAACTACACACTGGCCACACTTACAGAAGATCATGCTGTAAAATTAGTACCTTCCCTACTAAATCTGTCAGGTCTATATGAAGCAGATCAGAGAGGAGGGATTGTGCATCAGCTGCTAGACAGGGGCCCAGACAAATGGCCTTGCAAAGTCAAGTGGACTTGCTCATCTAAGACACACTTTTCATTGGCATCTAAACATCATCAGTCTATGAAAACACAGTCATTTGGTCTGAAATTTTTTCCCATCTGAGCTCAAAGGTTTCACACTAATACTACTGCTATTGCAAGAAATCAAAGCAGCAAATAAAAAAACCCTTTTTCCCTAAAGCCTCTCACAGAGCTATCATTGCTGCTTCAGACACAGCAACGAAACAAACCAAGATCTGTTTGGAACCACTGACTTAAAATCTGCAGTATGTGCACTCGAGTAAGGGTGCTAGTCATGCATGTGCATAATCATGTTAAAACTGCGAACTCATGAGCCTAAGCTCAGGCTCAAATCACAGTTCCCCAAAATGAATTGGACAACACAGGGAAGAGCTTTTCCTGAGTAGCTTCTAGCTTTTCTACATCATATCCTCATATACTGTGTTGGGGGATGAAGAAGAGAAATATGATTAAGGTATTTCAAGCCTGACATGAATATTTTTCCAGTGGAGAGGGTTTTGATAATGTAGGCTTGTGGACTGAATTTGGAATTTGCTTTGCTTTTGTAATTGCCAGCAGAAAAATCAAGGCCTGAGAAGCAAACTAAAAATATATTTCAAGGGAATGCACACATCTGTGGTACGGTAAAACTATTAGGCTACTGAATGCCTGTTTTGAATTACATCAAATAACCTGAAGACCATATGGCAAATGGAAATTTTTTAAGTTAACATTTACTGCCTTGTACAGTATCAAGAAAGATTTTTTTGTTATTGTAGTTAAACCGATATATGTAAACTCACATGCTTTCAGCTTTTTGTAATCAATAACTGAAGGCCAAATGCAACCTGCTACAAATGCATAATCTGCAGAACAGTGAGCCGTCTTCCAGTGGAAAAGCGTGTCTGCATTTTTAAAACTGGGGTGAATACAGGACCTAATCCTTGGAAAGTATCACCAATTCTTCTTAAATTTCCTGGGGGAACCAGGACTAAGAATCTCCAAATTACGTGCTGAACTGGGGACTCAGGTATCTAACTTTAGGAGCCAGTATTTGAAAACATTGATCCATTTGTCTGTCCCTAAGAGGAGAACGTGTTCTAGCAAGTTTAATTTCCCAATGCACTTTCCCACATACATCCCACACTGTATGTGGGTTGCAGATGGAGAGAGCAGACAGCAGTCCTAAGAACAGTTTTCTTGCAACGTGGCAGAGATCTTTGATAATGTCAAGCAAAGTTCTGTCATTTTCTAAGCACATTTCCACGTATACCGGCAGCAATTAGCCAAATTATTGTCCAAAACAGTTGTCTAACACTGCTTGTGAACCTTTGCCTTCGTCCTTATATTGGCAGAACGTGACTTTGGCTCTGTATTAATGTCAGCACCATTTCATCAGACTTGTACCTGGGGAGCAGTTCCATGGTCTCAGGTTGTTTCTCAGTTCCTCGGAAAATCTGAACCTTTTAGACCAGAATTTCCACCACAATAGAAACTAATTTAAAGTCTGCATTGTATCTTAAGGCCATTCTGAACATGTATTTCTCATTGCTGGCATGTTTTGCGTCTTTCCTGGCCCAGGATTTGTAATGTTTGTTCAACTATGCTTGAAGTGGGTTTTCTGTAGTGAGTCTTGAGCAGTCTGTCTCAAGAATATTTACTCTCGGTAAGTGAACACTACTATGTAGGTGTTGTAGTGCACAGATCAGCACTAAATACATATTTAAGGCAATAGGAATTGCATGAGCATTGCTGAGTAATGGCTACCTGGGCTACCTCTTAACTAGTGTTTTAAAAAATAGCCGTCTCTCACTTGCAAGATGCTTTTCCTGTTTTCTGTCTTTCTAACTTCCAAAGGAGATGAAGAGCACTGGTCTCGCAGAGCTACCACTTAGTTTGTTATTCATATACTTCCTTTATCCCAGTGGGAAAAGAGGAACCTCTCTAGACAGAAAAGGTTGCATTATGCATCCTGTCCAATAAAACATGGGGCTTTATTATTGTTGTGTTTTGGTTTCTTAGCTGTAATACAGTGTATCAATGAGTCGCACTTGTCTAAAAATTACAGACATTTTTAAAGGGACATTATTTAAAAGAGTTACTATAATGAAAATCACATATCAGACTGATCTAAACTTTGATATTTTAGTTTATTTTGTATCTTTATATTAATGTGCTTGCCTAAAACACGTGTAGGTTAAAGGCTTTTCCTATGCTTGAACCTGCTATGTTTTCTGAGCTGGCATGTCAGTTCACAGAAATAAGTTACTCTGCAGTGCTAGCATTCATTATTTGAACCTGAGCCTGCAGTCGCTGTGACTATGGCTGTACTGCTAAATAGCACTTGTTCAGGGATCGTTCTCTGGCCCTGAAGCAAAGTGGCCTGGCCTGGTCCTGTCTGCACCAGGCACCACTTGTTCTTCAGGTCTTCTTCAGACGTGGTGTGGTACCCCTGAGGCTCTAACATACAATTCTCATTGTGTGTA
Organism: Eurypyga helias; assembly: GCF_000690775.1. Classification (NCBI taxonomy): domain Eukaryota; kingdom Metazoa; phylum Chordata; class Aves; order Eurypygiformes; family Eurypygidae; genus Eurypyga; species Eurypyga helias. The sequence continues at coordinate 15,348 of NW_010236273.1, forward strand.
TGTGTGTGTGTGCTCAAATGTTCACAGTGACATGAAAGCACATTGCACCTTACCAAAACAGTACATTTGGTGCATGAAAATGAAATTATGGTTGCATGCTTTGGGTTGGATATACTGACATGTTTGAGAGTTAAAAATCTGCTAGTGAAGTTTTGGAGAACTAAGAGGGGTGGAGGAAGCCAAGCCTTGTCATTCTTGTTCATACTGCCCTTTTTAGAATGGTGCTTAATGCTGCCAGACCCCAAATCTGAATCTGACTGTCATGGTAGAGCATGCTGGTTGGCAGAGTACAAAATCACGCCAGCGGGCTGCTGAGTAATCAAGCAGCAGAGATGATCAGAGTATGAGTTTCCTACACGAGTCCTGTTACTTAGCTGGGTAAATGTGTGTCAAACATCCTCAAGGCTTCCAGTGGTTGAAGAGTGCAGGATGCATGTGAGTATGTTTATTTGGGTACACACATCCCCTCTTTGGTTTTCAACTTGACACCATGAACTTTGATTAAATTATTCCTGATTGCCACTGCTGACTGAAAGGTCAAAGCTTCCATTTTGTCATGCTTAACCCAGACAATGGGAAGACCACCCCTTTTTTTCAGCTCTGAGTTACGGGGCTGTGCGTGGCACCATAGATGTGCCCAATCTGTGATCCATGGCTTGGCAGGTCAGTTCATCTTGCCTGAATAACATGTCCAGGGATATATTCCTCTGAGAGCCTTCACGGCAGTCTGCCTAGCCCTGTAGTGTCTGCTGGGACCCTGCAGCCCCCCATGCTGCTGGTGTGGAGGGCTGCAGAGGAAGGGGGTCCCTCAGCCGACAGGGAAGCTGCAAGGGCAGAGTGGATTGGTCTCACTGAAGTCCCGCACAGTCAACTCATCTAACTGCAATTGCACTTCTTCATTAAAGAGTAAGCTTTTCTAAAATTTCACACACTATTCAGGACTGGAATTAAGAGATTAAAAGGAAAATGAACAGTTAGCAAAGAGAGAGAAAAGACTTTGCTGCTGTTACCACACAATTTCTGAGGGAAGACAGCTAAATTAAGGCTGACTTCTTGCGCACATGCACACAGCTGTTAATTTGGGCTGAAGGAATGCACTTTGTGTGAACTCTATAGCCTTCTTTTCTTTAATTATTTTTAAAATATTTCTATTAATTTTTCTTTTGAATTCACAACATGTTTCTGCTTCTTTCAGGGAACAATACGAGCACTTTCCAGTGGCCAAAAATAATATGTCTAAATACCAGTGGATTTTAACCAAAGATTACACAGACCCAGGGATAAAGTGTCTGCCTTATATTTCAAAGTACAAGTTCAAATTCTGTAGGTAGTTGTAGTTTTATTTTTAAATTTTAACTGGCCAGATTCTCAGGCTGGGTAAATCAGCAGAGCTATGCCAAGCTTCATTAGCTCAGTATCTGGCTTCACAATTTTTTTTCTCTTTGTATTGAACTCAGCTTTCAGTACTCATGCAATAATATTTATTTTTTATGTCTGTAACTAAATATTTTTTTCTTTTATTATAAGTAAAATATAGTCTGTGAATCTGGGAAAATGAGCAGGATCTGTGAAGGGAAGGTTGTGGGCATAAAAAGATTTTAAAGCTGAACTTCCCCAGTTCAGACTACTGAAGTTGGTGGAAATTACAAAGAATGAGCAAAATCATATGGGCAGAGTCTCTTTGGTCCCTGCAAGGCAGAAGAGGATGCAAGAATTCCTTCTTTTACACTCAGACACAAGGCTGTTCGGAATTAGAAGATGACAGCAGCATGATTTTTGCCAACCATCTCAACGTCTGCATCTTTCAAAAGTAGCCTGAGGTCACACCAAACTCCGAGATCTGCTTGTTCTCTAACTGTTGACACCCATGGATTGCTGTCCCTGCTGATCCTTTTGTCATCCACTTCCTTGAGTTCAATGATTAATTAAATCCTTGTATTTAATTGTATTTAATGTTTCCATCTAACAAGCAATCAAGTATTATGCAAGGTCTTGTGTATTCTGGGGGGCCACTCCTGGGGCCAGGTTTGCTGGATGTATGAGCTACAAACTTGAGCCTTGCAAAGGCTGTCCCTCAAGATCCAATATGAACCTGCCCACTGACAAAGATTTTATCTTTTAGTATTATTATGAAAAATCTGGTGAGTACATTCTCCAACTAAGAGGGCCTATAATTAAAGTAGTTTACAGTGAAAAGTTAGTTAAGCATCTGTCAGATGCATAAAATTTCACATATCTACAGGTAAATAATTATAAGAGAGAAGATAGAACTGAATCCAGCAGAGCTGTGGGTCTGCTCTGTTAGGTAGGTAATGGCTGATCAGGGCTAAAAGGGATAAGAAGTGGAGTGAGTGGACATGAGAGGTCTCCCTAAGAGAATCCAGGAGTGTTTCTGGTTGAGTCACCGTCATCTCTGCATTTTATCCCATTTTATTCAGGTAGAAATGTAACGCAAATCTGTTTGAATAAGGATCACGAGGTTCCATGAAGACACAGAGGGGCAAGGCAGCAGTACCCATGCCACTCGGCCAGCAAACTCACCTCTCAGCCACGCAAACCCATGGAGTCTCCTTACGTCTGTCTTCCTGGAAGTCCTTGTAATAGTCCTTTCAGCAAATGCCAGATTTTTGATTCATATCTTTACAGACTGATTACTTCTGCAATGTTTTTAAAACCCTTTAGGGATCTATAAAATAAGAAATAACTCAGTTTATCTGTATGACCAAAAGACAATCTGGAAAATGATCACAGTTCAGCAGCATAAGGAGAGGGTGGTATCTGAGCTACATACATACAACCATAATCAAACCTTCACATGTCATTAAAATGACAATAATTTTTTACCAGGCCTATAAAAAATTAGGCATTATGTTATGTGATTCCAGCACATGCATAGGAAGCCTAAGAGACGAAGATATGTAATAGTGGAAAACTTACATGACAGTGTATGATATTGAAATTGATTTCTTGAGCTTTTCCTCATTTCACTTCTTTGTTTCTCTAGCAGTGAGTTTGAATTTAGGCTTGAGATGCTATGCTTTTACTTATCATGTAAAAATTAGATCTGCATCTAAAAACTAGACCCGCATCTATTATTTTTGATATGTTTTTCATACACATTCCCACAGAGTTTTCAAATACTCTTTTACTGGTACTGCATAGAACAGTGTGGTTTTTCACACGGTTTATATTAGCTTAGCTCATATTTACCTAACTCTGTGAACAGATTCAGTTTGTTGTGGATGGATTAAAATTAGTGAGTACATAATTAGATAGCCATGAAAAAAAAGGTATTTTTCAGTCCAAAAAAGGCTAATTTGTCCTCATTTACCTCCTGTGGTAAATCATCAGTGCTGTGAGAAAGGGGGAGAGTGGCTGCAACCCACAGCACCATTTCTAGAACTGCTTGGAAATTTTGGGCCACAACTTGTTGTGTTTACGGATTCATTAAAAAAAAAAAATATCTCCATGGACTTTCATGAGTAGAAAGGAGGGCAAAAATTGGCTTTGCATACTATGGAAATCACTGCAATGCTTTGGCCAAGTCCTTTTCTCAAGCTTAGCATGGTTAAGGACACAGAAGATGACAAATCGAACCAAAATTTTGACAATGGATTCACTGGTTGGCAGGTTGCAAATCTTCCACTTAACTGAAGCCATTGTAAAGTCCACAAAGCTTCCAGAAATCACCATACTTCTCAGCAGTTGCAGAACCGCTGAAGATAGGAAAGTGTGAGGACATGAGAAAGCAAAGTCCCTCATGACCCTCTCTGCAGCAGTTAGGCAATGACAACATGAAAAAAATCTGCAGATAAATGCTCTGGTGCTGAAGAAGTGATGGTGAAGTCTGGGAGGGTTTTTTTTTCCCTTCAGGATGAGTACCATCCAAGTCTCCCATATCGCAAGTAGACAAAAATGTAATATGTAATAAAAGAAAAATGGAAAAGCATAAAAAAAAATACTCTAGCTGTAAAAACTATCCAAGGAAAAAATATTGCCTTAAGATACAATGATCACATTTCCTTCTCCTTAAGCTAGGACAGACGTGTGTGATGTCATGGGATTTCCCATACTCAGCACTATGAAAGTCCCTTCGTGCACGCGCTGCTCTGTCAGTCACAACTGCTCTTTCAGGAGTGCTGTGAGAAAGAGGGAGAGAAGCTGCAACCTACGTCGTCATTTCTAGAGCTGCCTGGGAATTTTGGGCCACAACTTGTTGTGTTTACTGATTCATTAAAGCCTATTTATGGGAAAGGCTTGAATGTAATTGCCATTTGAAAAAGAAAAAAAAAAATTCCCCTCCCTGCCTTTCTAACTTGCTGAAATATTGTGCTTTAGGTTTCCAAAGTAAGAGGTTGTCTTTGGAGGTTGTAAAAAAATCTTTCAAAACTTTTGGAGGTTTTGAAATCTAAGTAACTTCTTGTTGAAAACAAAGTTAAAAACATCCAGAGAAAAGGCATTATCAGGATAAAATACGTTCTTTTATCCAACAAAAGCATTTTTGATTGCTGATCTGCCAATATTTTCAAAAATTTTATTTTTCCTCCCTTTGTAGGAGTGGGAAAATATTTTGAAAGCTCAGCACTTCTGACAATCAAATAAAAATGTTCCCTTACTACTCTAATCATATCCCAAAAACTCATGAAAAAGGCTCCATGTAGCTGAGGATTTCTTAGTTCTCAGATCTCTTCAGTACAAATGAAGGGAATACAGATGTTCTGCCAGACAGGTGGGAACGAGGTGCCTTTACTGGGAAACACAGGAGGGCTGCAATCCTCTCTTCAGCCAGCTATAACACCAGGAGCTTCCTGTTACATGACCAAGCAAAGCTCTCCCTTGTTTCACCTCTGCATTCACACAATGAACCCAACATACAGACGAAATACGGGCCATTTCCCTGTAGATGCTGAGACATGGATGTCCATGTGTTCTGCCTCATGTAGGTGGCCATTTAATTTTGGTGGAAGCACCACCGTCCAAAGTTTGCAGATATTTCTCTCAGATTTTAAGCTGGAAGGCTTGGTTTGGTCTTCGGTGTGTTATGTTGGAAAACTGACTTTTGTTTTGCTCAGAAATGCTATGTATTCCATTACGCTGTAGTATGTCATGAACTTTAACAAGACAGACAGAACACAGCCAGATTTCACAAGTGTTTCTTGGGTTTATGCTTGTTTATTTTTTAATATCTTTTATGTCTGAAATCTTCCCTCAACAAAACAAAGCACTTTATCGGTCCAAGCCTTAAGGAAAAAAATACACTGGCACAGACATATTCTTATGCTGCTGGTGATGAATATGTATACAGTGTTAGTTTAGTGCCATCAAGTGACCGAAAATGTGAAACGGCATCTCTATTTCGTGGGTTTTTTTCAAGTTGGTTTTTGGGTTGGTAGCTTTGGTTTGGTTTGGTTTTTGGTTTTGTTTTAATTCTAAGCTGACCTGTTATCCTTTTGATATACGTACAGGCAAATAGCTTCACAGACTTTTGATGGTCAACTGCTAGAGCGTTTCTAGTAAGAATCACAAAGTTAGCTTCAAAATTTCTTGCATACATCGATACATCAAGGCTTCCTTTGTTTTCTCCATTTATAAGGTTTGAAAAACTTCACTCACTGCTCCGGCTGATATCTTTGCTGTGTACAATTCAATAGGAGGTCGCATGGTAGTATCCTGAGGCCCTGATACAGGGTTTTTTAATGAAGGACATCATAAACTGGGTGTATAAATCCTTATTTTGGTTTCTGAAATGCAGAAACTAGCTCTGTCAAAAACAAGCATCCTAAATGATTGAAATGGATATATCTAGGAAAATGTTTTAGTATGTCCACTTATTGTATGATTGACCACTGTATGAACAAGCATAGGTAATGTAAACTTCTAAGAAAACATTTATATAAATTACTTTTTCCAGATTTTTATCTACATGAAATGCATGTAAATTGATTTCAAAACACTGATTAATGCAGTAGCTAAGTATAAATCAAGTTTCAGAACTGTTGGGGTGGAGCCAATCTCAGCAGTGCCACTCTGAGGTGGAACAATCTGTCGTACAGGTTTGGCACCAGCAGGCGGAGCTGTCTATTAGCTGCCAGGTAAACCCAAGCCCTAAAAATTGGCAGAAAAGCCATGCAAACTACAAAACACACTTGAGAGCGAAGGGAGAAGTTGGCAGAGCTGAGCATCGGTGGACAGGGCACTAAATACAAGCGTTTTAAAAATCCCAGGTCACACCTCGGTGAGTAATAAGCAAGCTTCAAGAATACAGGGCTTGCTGTGGTTGAGAGGGGAGCATCACTACAAACCATGTTTGTTTCCTTCTTCCCAAACCACCACGGCTCATTGCTTAAGCTGCCAAGCAAAGTGCTGCATCCTCTAATGCCTCAGCATTAGAGATGCTGAGCATACCAGCTCCATTCAAGCAATGGATTTCAGGTTCAAAACCTCAGAAGAAGAGGAGGTGCCTGTTGCTTTAGACATTTAAAAATTCTTAGTTAAAGTATGTCATTGCAGCATATGAACTCTTTAATCTTTACCACCCAAGAGTGACAAGCCAAATACTGCTTCAGTGTCTAAACCATCTTTCCAATATCCTTTTGAAAGAAGTGATCAGGTACCTTGAAGTTGGATAGCTTTTTCCATTAATGCTCAAAATAAATATTGGAAGGCATACGGGATGAGGAGCTGCTCAATTTATTTTCTGCATATTGCTGAATGATGTAGTCCTAAGTAGCTTCTCACACCTTATTCTTTTCCAGTGCTTTGAACAGAAGGCTATTGAAGCCAGGCTCTTATAATGAGGCAGCAATATCAAATACTGAATTTTTCTCTTTCATATCATACCAAGTGGGAACTCTGTATGTGATACTGTAAAAATTACCATATGCTTATGAGTACTGCACAGAAGAGCTAGCTTGGTTTTGGAAATTTTTCAGAGCACACAAGAACCTAGGATTTCACCTCTGCTCCTGAATTAAAAGCAGTCCTCTCAAAATGCAAACGACCACTTTTCTTCTCTCCTTCTAAACAGTCAGCTGATAGTGCCTATGTTTCCATCACAATTAAAAAGCACAGCTTACAAAGCACCTGTAAGATCAGTGCATTTTATGTCTGGTGAACCTTCTCCTCATAATGCTGCTTCCTGGACAGCCTGTCCAGACACGCCTGATCATTATAACTCATGATATCTGCATGGACACAGGGATTTTGACATGCTTAAAACATACTGCATGTTACTCCTGCATGTGTGTGATATGGCAATAAGAGAGTATAATCTTTGGGGCAATTTTGGCATTGCCGTTAACAAATAATGTAACATAATCCATGATTTTTCTTTGAAAAACACCTCCTGGCACATGACTCATTCTACCCAGCTGCAGTTACCTCAAAATTGAACGCTGAATTTAAGACAGTCATCTGGACTCTCTTCATCAAGTTGTGGATGCCCCCTCAATGGAAGGGTTCAAGGCCAGGCTGGATAAGGCTTTCAGCAACCTGGTCTAGTGGAAGGTGTTCCTGCCCATGGCAGGGGGGTTGGAAATAGTTGATCTTTAAAGGTCCTTTCCAACCCAAACCCTTCTGTGATTCTATGATTCATAGTGGACAGAGATCTTACAGGAAGCAATTAATTCTCCTTAGGTGTGATGTCTGAGATAAGAATGGTGAATCACCCACCTTTCTCAATGATGTACAGTAGAAACATGGAAGACTATCTCAGACTAGATGCTTTAACACTTATTTGGCTAAATTTATGTGAGAAGAATCCATCCTTTGTGCCTCACATACAATTATTTCCTGAAGAAATTCTGTTCTAAACAATCTGAGTTGTTTGTATTCATTTGTCACTTCTCCAGCGGATCTGAAATAAAACTATTGACTGGTGAGAGAGAAGACAGCATTTTCTAGTCAAGAAAAAAATCTTGTCTGGCATTCAGAAATACATTCATAAGACATCAAGTTTTCTAGATGGGAATATAGAAGGAAGGGCCTTTATGTGTTTGTTGTGTGGTCTTCAATATAGGGTAAGCAGTCTAACTTGTCTAGTCAGGCTTTGGCTGAGCTGATCTAGTATCTCCCCAGTTCATCACACAGTATTAGCTTTTACACAGAACTTACCTTCTCATAGGTTTGCTCTTTATCTTTGCTGAACTGGGTTCTGATTTATGGAAAGCAGGATACAGTCAACCAATTATTTAGAATATATATCAAAGAAATACTACGTGCTTCCATATATGTCTGAAAATTAATTTATGGATTTGTTTTACTGAATTAAAATGGAAATTTGAATATTATTCTATCACAGCTCTTTGCAGCAAGAATGCTGTTGGATACAGAGCAGAAGTAGTTAATAAATAAATGGCCTAACATACCTGGGACTATATCCTATGGAAAAAATGTAGGCACTTAAAATATTCTTAGCTGAAACTTTTTAAAAGGTTTAAAGTCAGCCTATCTGAGCAAATCAAACAGTTTAGTCCTGCATCTCTGTTCTTATTTTGCTTTCTTTTCCCTCCCCCACATCTAAGCAAGCAACCCGCATAAGAGGGAAGGTACTTCCTAGCAGAACACTGAACCTGGTGACCAAAAATGGAGACTTGCAATGCTAGTACTTACAGAGTGGGATTTAAACTTCCCCTTGCTGTAGAGTTTTATATATATATATATTCTTAAACAAATAGTCACATGCACTTCCTCACAAGGAAAGAAATAAAATGATGTATGAACCTGCAAACTAATATTCTGCCAACAAATCAACTTTGCCCATACAAAAATAGGGAAATCCCAACGACATTACAAGTTACTTTTTTGATTTCCATTTAAGTAATATGTTACGTTTGTGAGTAAAATGGAAATGAGAATTTAATCTGTAAGGCTGTATTTGTATACTAGTTTTCCATAATGCATCTGTCCTCAATAGATGTTCCCTCCCTCCTTGAGACTTTTTGGGTTTTCTCTCACCATCACTATCCATATTTATTTGCATTACTATTATATGAAATACAGCTCCATTGCCCTGTGGACTGCACATAGTAACTTCACTAAAAGGCCTTGCCTTAAAACACTGACTATACAACCACTCATCCACTTCTCAAATTAATATTTTTGGTACCATATGTAGCAGCTATACAGCAGAGCAGAGTGACTCATGCAACTAATGACAAGGAGTATGTACTGGTGTTAGAGAGGAGAGAAGTCATCAGCTTCATAAAGTAGCTGGGACACCGAAGGTGTGAAGAGAGCTCTTACTCAATTAACATAATCACACATTTTTTCCATTATAGTTAGCATGAGTTTAAAAATCTGTTTTAATAAAGTAAATACACTCCTTTCTGTTGAAATTTTGTCTCTGATCTTTAAGTCTTACATGCCTTTAAAAAGACAAAGTTGGTATTCCCCAGCAGTGGAGATATATAAAAATGTACCAGATTATTTCTGGATTACCATATACCCTGCACTATTTTATAAGTCCTCTTCGGAACACTTCCATAATGAAGTGCAGGGATCTGTCTGAGCATTGTGTATCAAACCAGAGGCTGAGAATCCAGCCCTCAAAATCTACATGGCTTAATCTACCAAAAGGAGCTGTCAGTAATTTTAATGAAGGAATAGAGACCTAAAGTAGATGCATTAACTACCTAATCCTTCAATGAGTACTAAAATCAAAGCAATTTATAGTCAAGTACTCCAGTTAATCATGGTGTAGTTCAGAAGTATTTCATTAGAAACATCACTTTTTACATAAAATCGTCAATTTAAATGGCTGAGTAAATACTTGTACAAAATTCTCTCTTCCTTGCCTTCATGGTTTTAATCACAGAGCAGCATTACATGCTGACACTGCAGATCTGCCCATAGGATTGTTTTGCTCCAGGTAAAATGGTAAAAACATATGCATATGTTTATTGACAAAAATGTATGAAATTAGAATTGATTTTAAATCAGTTAAACATTTAGAAACTTCTTTGTGTACACGTATAAATTGATTTGTAACTACCTCAAAAAAACCTTAGCAGAATTTAGTATGAATAAGCTGATTACAAAATAGTTTACATGTGTTCACACCACAGATTGCAATGGTATGAGCAGGGTAAACTTTATATGATTATTTTTAAGTTAGTGGAATTTCTGCATGTACCTGCAAGTCATCAATCAGATCAGGACAATAGGTAAGACATGGCATATTGTCGTTGCTGATGTTGTTGATTCTGTTATTGCTACTGCGGTAGAAGCAAGATGTAGCAGTTAAGGCTCTATTATTCTAGGCAGTGAGCACACGTACAATGAAATAATAGTGTATACCGCAAAGAACTTAGAGCTAGCATCTGCTTTGCAGAATTTTGTCTGCCCTAAACTTTTGCTGAAAGCAAAACTATTCATTTGTATCTTTTAAAAATTGCTAACTTTACAAAACTGTAAACTTACTTTAATAGTTTAAATGTCATTGTAAAACAGTGAGAGTTGACTATGATATTTTCCATGAAAAAAAAAAAGTGTTTCTGTTTTCTGACTAGCTCTAATAACAATAAGTTAAAGTATTCTTTACTAGCTTTGCTTTTGGTTATGTGTCATGGGTTGGCCATTGACATACCTTCCAAAATAAATGTATTATTGGATGAACTCTTGAAATACATTCAGGAGTCTTTTATGCTCCCAACAATTCAGTGGGAATTTCACTACTGACTTCAACAGTTGAAGTTAAGCCTATTCTGAACATGTCTAAAAATTCTCAACATAATAAAGGGACTGACATGGAACACTTGGGCATTGTATGTCCTGAAGCTTTTTAGGTGATAGTTCTATATAAGAATACTAAGGAAAAGGGGCACAAAAAGTCAGGGGAGGATGATTCATTTTGTATTGAATCCAGGAAAAGACAAAAGATACAGCTCTTAATGAAAATGAAAAGGAGGAAGTAAAAGTATGTCATTATTGGGGTCTATTTTTCATAACAGACTACAGCTGTATTCAAAAGGAGGAAGTTGATATTTTTTCAGACTTACTCTGAGCAACTAATAAAGGTACTCAAAAGGCTTTCCTATGAGATAACAGTGGATTTCAATCACTTGAGTACCAGTTAGAAAAACAGTATGTCAGGACATGCAAGGTCTATCCAGTTCTTGAAATATTTTAGGGATGATCTTTGGCTTCACGGGACAGAGGAAGTTACAAGAGGCATTACCAACTTGAATTGCATGACAAGTAAGGAGGACCTCATTTGATTTCAAAGGGGGAAGGTAAACTGGGTGAAAGTGATCATGACACATTTTAGCAAAATAGGTTTCCCTACTGTAAGAAAAAGAAGAAGAAAAAGCATGCCTGCACTGCCAGCTATGTATTGCATTGTTATGTAGAAATAGTTAAGCTAGCTTTAATCAAGCTAGTCTGGGCACCAAAAACAGGCTCATCATAACAGCACGCCATTCTATACGAGTTAATTAACCTCCTTTCTGTATGGTCTAGGCCTGAGCTCAGTCATTTAAAGCTAACCTAGTTTTCCTATAGAGAACAATAGACTCATTTTTAATTAAACATACAAAAGCAAGCTATCTTGTGAACAAAAGGAAGCAGGGGAAGCCTAAGCAGACTGCGTTAACATCACATTAAGAGCTCTTCAAGGATTTGAAAAAAAAAAATCTCAATAAGGGGATATAACTGAAGAGTAACATAAAAGAATATGCATAAAATAATAAAATCACAAAGCCTACAGTACAAAATGAGTGGCAGGTAAAAAGGGTTATAAAGGGTAACGAGAAAATGGTCTGGAAATATATTAGAACTGCCCAAACATTTAGTTAAATTTATATTGCTACAGTACTTAGAGAAGGAATGGGTTAAAAACTATTTAGGTTATATATATCTAAGTTAATACGGCCCGAAGAATTTTACTTAATAATATAGCAAGACAATCACTGAAATGCTAACAGACTATTTAGATCCAAGTCCCCTAAAAAGCATAACATGTGTCCACCTAAGGAAAGTAGGTCCAAATCTATCCAGGTTAATCTTGATTCTGAGGGATATTCTAGAATAACTTCCATGCTGAAGAGAGTAATGTAACTTTCTCAGGCACAGATGCTCTCCCACTAATCTAATGTCCTTTTTTACAATAAATTTCACGGATTCAGTAGAAAAAGAGAAACAGTATCATAGATCTGGCGTGTAGTATAATTTAGACACTGTCACATGACAGTTTTCTTAAAAAAAAGCAAATGACATATAGTTATGATGAAACCACCAACATTATCAGATGCTGCTTGCAAAAATCAAACTTGCAGAGCGTTTGCTGTGAGATCGCATAAGGATGTCAGAGTGGAAAGCAGTGACGAGTGGCATTGATGGGAGGTTGGTACTGGGACTGACGCATTGTCAGCAACATGGATGATGGGATTGA
>NW_010236274.1:0-2870 GCF_000690775.1 Eurypyga helias
CACCCACCCAGCGCCGCACCGACGACGGCGCCCGGCGGAGGCCAAACCAGTAAAGCTCGGCAGTTCCGCCGAATCGCCAGCCTTTAACTCCTTCGGCGCTGCCACCGCGTGCCCTTCCTCGCCACGCCGCAGGGCGAGAGGCCGTTGCCTTCCCGGCCCGAGGGGCTCTGAAGCCCTGAAGGGGCATCTGCTGTGGGCTCGAAGCTGAGGGCGAGGCCGAGGGGCCCTCAGCGCCCCAGCGGAGGGAGCCCTGACTGCCTCAGCAGAGGGCTGGAGGACAGCAGCTGCAGCTTCTGAGACCTCAACCTTCCCTTTCAGCTGTTGAGGGGTGGGATGGCACTTTTGGGGGAAGAAACGAGGAGACAGCTACTGAATATAACATGACATACACCTATAGGGAGCATATACAACTGAACACTTAGATCCACACCTTGTCTGCTGCCGCAGGAATCCCTGGAGGCCTTTTATCCAGTACCCACTGCTGCTCCCTGGGAAAACACTGCCATCAGGGCATGGCTGCCCATGGGCAGGGCCTTCTTGGTAGGCAACTCAGGTGATCAGGCCCAGTCAGTGTGGGTTTACAAAAGGCAGGTCCTGCTTGACTAACCAGATCCCCTTCTACATCATGGTCACCCACTTAGTGGGTGAGGGGAAGGCTGTGCTTGTTGTCTACCTAGACTTTAGTAAAGCCTTTGACACCATTTCCCAAAGCCTTCTCCCGGAGAAACTGGCTGCTCATGGCTTGGATGCACATACGCTTTGCTGGGTAAAACACTGTCTGGAAGGCTGGGCCCAGAGAGTGGTGATAAATGGAATTAATTCCAGTTGGCAGCCAGTCACACGTGGTGTTCCCCAGGGCTCAGTACTGGGGCCAGTCCTGTTTAACATCTTTATCAATGACCCTGACAAAAGGATTGAGTGCACCCTCAGTAAGTCTGCAGATGACACCAAGTTGGTTGGGTGGGAGTGTTGATCTGCTTGAGGGTAGGGAGGTTCTGCAGAGGGATCTAGACAGACTACATCGATGGGCCAAGACAAGTTATATGAGTTTCAATAAGGCCAAATGCCGGGTTGTACACTTTGGCCACAAAAATCCCTAGCAATGCTACAAGCTTGGGGAGGAGTGGCTGGAAAGCTGCTCAGCAGAGAGGGACCTGGGGGTGTTGACTGATAGCCAGCCAGACATAAGCAAGCAGTGCAGAGGGATCTAGACAGACTACATCGATGGGCCAAGACAAGTTATATGAGTTTCAATAAGGCCAAATGCCGGGTTGTACACTTTGGCCACAAAAATCCCTAGCAATGCTACAAGCTTGGGGAGGAGTGGCTGGAAAGCTGCTCAGCAGAGAGGGACCTGGGGGTGTTGACTGATAGCCAGCCAGACATAAGCAAGCAGTGTGCCGGGGTAGCCAAGAAGGCCAATGGTATCCTGGCCTGCATCAGGAACAGTGTAGCTAGTAGGACCAGGGAAGTGATTTTATCCCTATACTCGGCACTGGTGAGGCCGCACCTCAAATCCTGTGTTCAGTTTTGGGCCCTTCACTACAAGAAGGACACTGAGGTGCTGGAGCATGTCCAGAGAAGGGCAACGGAGCTGGGGAAGGGTCTGGAGCACAAGTCCTGTGAGGAATGACTGAGGGAAGCCTGGAAAAGATGAGGCTCAGGAGAGACCTTATTGCTCTCTACAGCTGCCTGAAAGGAAGTGGGGTTTGACCTGTTCAACCAAGTAACAAATGATAGAACAAGAGAAAATGGTTTCAAGTTGTGCCAAGTTTAGATTGGTTATTAGGAAGAATTTCTTTACTGAAAGGGTTATCAGGCATTGGAACAGGCTGCCTAGGGCAGTGGTGGAGTCTCCATCCCTGGAGATTTTTAAAAGCTGTGTAGATGTAGTGCTTAGGGACATGATTTAGTAGGAGACTTGTCAATGTTAGGTTAATGATTGGACTAGATGACCTTGCAGGTCTTTTCCAATCTAGGCAATTCTACGATTCTATGATTCTCAACAGGTCTGCCAGGGAAATAACCTGCAGCCTGGTGTTGGTTGTCCAGAAAGCTGACATATGAGAAAATTTAGGGTAAGAAACACCTAATGTAGGTAAGGCTTGAGTGTATTAATTAAGCCCTTACTGAATAAAACAAAAAAAAGGGCAAAAGCCCCAAATTTATATATTTCTCACAAATTATTCTTCCAACTTTAATGATGCTATGTGGACTTCTAAATATTTCAGTCCTACAAATGATTTGCACACATAGAGTTCAGCTATCTCAAGCAGATACAAATCAGCCTATTTATAAATTACTACGAAAGAACTAAGAATCACAGAATGGTTTGGTTTGGAAGGGACCTTAAAGACCATCCAGTTCCAACCCCCCTGTCATGGGCAGGGACACCTTCCACTAGACCAGGTTGCTCAAAGCCTCATCCAGCCTGGCCTTGAAGACAGCTAGGGATGGGGCATCCACAGCTTCTCTCGACAAGGTTTCAGTCTCCTGCTACTTTATAAAGTGTTTGTAAACTGAAAGAAAATTACCTCACATTTTGCCACTTCTGCTCCTGTACTGTACTGTACTATAATTTTAGCTTGTATTTAGTAGCCTGTTAGTCTTGTAGGCAACTGTGCAGCCTAGAGTTAGGTTAAACTAAACATTAAATTCTGAAACTAGGGTTTCCAGTCAATATGAAAGCTGTGTTAGATACTTGGGAAACTTAAGGGAAAAACAACACGGGCCGGGGCCGGAACGCGCGGCGCGGCCTCTCCCGCTTCCCACCCGGCGCCATAAAGCCGCGGACGGCCTCGGCGCTTGCGCCTTTAGGCTGTGGTGTTCGGCCGTGTTCCTGCTGCGAAGATGGCGGCGTTTTCGGGTAC
>NW_010236275.1:0-6927 GCF_000690775.1 Eurypyga helias
TCTGTGATTCTATGATTCTATGCTAAAATTTCATAGAAGAAATCAATCTTTCCTTCAAGGAAAGCCATCTAGTCTTTAATCCTCATCACTGCTGCAGCTGGATCTCAGAGGGTATCACGGATCCAGATGGCATTCTTCAGCATGGCAGAGCCGGACAACATTCTGGGCAATACCAACACATACATCACTGTTCACTGCCCAGCTTCTCCCTCATTAAACCTCTGCGCTGCATTTCCCAAGCCTGCTACGGCACAGATCACGCTTTGTTTGCCTGCCTAAGGAAACCTCCCATGCCAGCCGACATATAGAGAGCTCCTTCTCTAATTCCTGGAAGTCTGTAGCACATCTGATGAGAAAGAAGGGGAATGTTAAGGAATAAAAAAGGCAGCAGAATCCCGTGTCCTAATAGGACGATGAGGTGCAGAGAATTACATTGCTAAATAAGATGTGCGGATCTATTTGGCTGGTCAGAGACACCAGTGCTTTGGGGAAAAGCATCATATGCTCACAAGCTCAGGGTTCAACACAGGGAATACAGCGCAGTTTGGAATAACGACACTGAGAAGATGGAAAGGAACCTGTCACCTCAGGAGACCGCCATAGGCAGATTGAAGGTGTCAGATTAGAATCGACGTGTCAGATTTGAACCGAAGCCCAACACAAGGATTAAAGGGATACTTGTTCACTCACCTATTTATAATTTTATATTTGTTGCCACTGAAATGAATTGCAGAGCTGCCCCCGGAGCAGAACTGGCTGAAAGCTGTAAGGCAGTTTACACCACAGTGAGCAGGATCACATCATCACAGTCAAGGAGATGCAATGATTGTCGCTCCCCTAGAACCATCTGTGGGCGTAGCCTTGCGAGCAAACGAGCGCTGGCCAGGAAAGCAGAGCGGAAGTGTGGAATGTTTAGGATTCATTTAGTTGCTGGCCACTATGGATTTATGATGCCTTTTATATAAGCCTGGGAATTTTAAGGTCAGGGAGACAGGAAGGAATTTTGTCTATTTCTGTATTTAAGAGAGTTCTACATTTCCTATGTATTTAAATACCCAGTTAATTACTGCCACACAATGTCCCTAGCCAAATGCACCCCATTTAGATGATTTTTTTTTTGTTCATAATGTTCCATTTAAACAACAGTCATTTCCATTCAGTCTCAGTCTAAACAGTTTCTCTGGAAGATAGCCCAATTAAACAGATTTTCTTATTAAGCATGCCCCAATTAAGTACATCACTACCAGCTCAGCTTCTATGTGATTTTTACATAGTGAGCAGAGAACAGGGAACATTTTACGCTGTTTTTAAGCTGGTCAGTCCTTGCGCAAAGAAAGTGCATTTTTACATTAATTTTAACAAAACAACATCAAAGGTATGAAACTTAACCTAAACAGGAAGACTTCTACTGTAGTCCATTAGGGAATTTTGGGAAGAAATGACCGAATCTTCCTTTTAAGCATTTTATTGAAGTAAGTCTGAAGAGAAATGGACTCCCGGCATCCCAGCGGTCTCAGTATCGCACCTCTGTTGAGGTGGGAAGGGGTTCTGCTTTCCCTGGGCTTCCAAAAACCAACTTTCTAACTCACTCTGTGCTCCAGCACTGCATAATGCTTTTTAATATGACATTTATTATTATATGAAATTAAATGGTTATTAATTTTTGTGTTTGTTGTTTGTTTGCTTGTTTTTTTTCCTGCGGGGAAAAGGGATCAGTGACAGCCCCATGGTAATTTCTTAAGGTTACATTTCTGGCACTCGGCAAGGAATCTGAAACAAGTACTGGGCACGTGTCGTACTTTTACAAGATGATTACACTTAAAATCAACAACCCTTGTGCATTTTATTAGATTACGTACTACTAGTTCACCCAGGATATTGAAATTAAAACAAACAAAAAACAAAAACACTGAAAAAGTAAATTAATTAAAAGCCATCACATGCATTAAAGAGTGTTTAAACATGAGCTGAGCATTACTCAATACTGACCTTAAGCCCTTACATGTTGTTTCAGTACCAAACATTAGTTTCTAAATTCATTGCAGTCAAGCAAGTGGCACCACTTTGCAATCCATGTCGTCTTTACTTTTTAAGAAAAAACAGACATTGGAAATGCTAATTCAGTTAGCCTGTAAAACAATCAGACCTGATTTTTCTGTCAGCTGCAAGGAACCTGGTGCTGGGGAGGAAAACCTGATTGTCACGGTGAATTGTCGTTGTTTTCTGAAGAGGGTAACAGTTTCCAATTTGACATCATTCCATGGCTGTATCAGTCCACTTTTCCCATTTTATTGTAACAGTTCAAGCTTTAACTCCAAACATTATTTCTCAGTTTGAAAAAAGGCAGGCCTTCTGCCAAGAAGTTAAATGAATTACTTTTGTACTATCAGGGGTCGAAACGCAACCATCTGGTCCACCAAAATTGCTCTGAATTTTTCCGTATTCTTTAAATAGCACATGCTGAGAAAAATCCTGGTCCAACTGAAGTAAGTGGCACAACTCCCACCAACTTATATAAAGCCAGGATTTCTTCCAACATGTCCTAGTGAGAACATTTTGCATTTCTGGACCATGCACAGATTTTTTTTACCGGCTACAACTGTGCTGGGTGGGTGAGAGGTTTTTTTTCCTTTCTACATAAACAATAAAATCAACAATATGAATTGTGAAGTAATATTCAAGGTAGACAGAAACAAACACTGGCAAGTGGCATGCTTTCTTGCTGGCATTGGCATAGCAGGAGATGGAGGATTATTCCTCTGAAGGTACAGTGAAAGGAATACACAATTTTTATCTTTAGCGAGTCCAAAGTATTGTCAAAACACTGAGAAAAGTTCTTTGTTGGTATAATAAAGTATCTCATTGACTGTCAGCAATACATGGACTTCTGGTTTCCTGAACTGGATATCTAGTATCCCACCCTCCTGGTAGCATATTTCTTTTAAAATGTATGCACAGGCACCCACACATCACTAGAGGATCACAGTCTATGAAAGAAAATTATGTATTCTAGAGTAAAACAGCAAAATTTTCACAAGAAATCTTTTGCTGAAGAGTAATGCTTTCAGTAGTTTCAGGTCATTTGATCTGGCTTTAATTTACACAGAAAACACTCTACCTTGGAAATCAGAAAGTTTACGCGAGCGATGGTTTCACACGCAGTGCCACCATTTCCAGAGAATTTTTCCTGTGCCTCGCAGTGAGGTGGCCAAGTCAGGCAGCCAAGCTGGCATAAAATTCCTTTTGTGCCATCGCAATAAACAGATGAAAACAGAAACCTGCACTTTCCACGGTCAGTTGTGGTTTATCAGCCAAAAATATAGGCTATTTAAAGCTTATTTATTTTACTGTTTATACTATAAATAAGGTAGGAACTCCTTAAATGTGTATAAGCAAGCACATGCACATTTAAAAGTATATTTACACAAGCATGACTGATCTGTAAATAAGATTACTCTGACTATTTTTAGATGCAAATCAATTCTATTTTCCACTCTACCAGCAGGATTAAATTTCTGACATTGGTGAAATCCAAAGACACTAAGTTTAACTTGGTGATTCAGGAATGATTCATAATGAAACCCTTCTTTTTTGTAGCAGTGGGATGCCACCTATTTTCTCCTGTTTTATTCTGAAGATAGACATTAGAGTGTACCCATGATGAGTGGTAATAACAGTCAGGTTTTAGTAAGCCAGCCTACCAGACAATGAAATTTCAGCTATGCTCTGGGGGAAGCGGAGAGGCTAAAACTTGTGGCCACAGGATTCCACATCTACTGAAGTGAGATGTGAAAAGGCTTATTTTTACATGTATACCTTTTTGACATTGGCAGTTTCTAAAAGAACAGATCAGTGAGCTTTTCAGAGTAGAGCAAAAAAAAAATTAGGTCTTCATGCATCAAATAACTATGCAATATTAACTTCTCTCAAGGAAAAAATTATAATCTATGCTGAGTTTTGATGAGTAATCTGACTTTCCTGCACTGCAATTCAGTAATTCCTGTTGTAGGTCAAAAATTCTAAACATGCATTTAACCTAGGAACCTGGATCTCTAGGCATTGATGGAGTGTCTCTTAGTGAATATTGAAAATAATCAACTGTTGCCTAGCAAGTATAAAAATGTGGAACATCTGTATGTCATTAACAAACACATAAAGCTGTTAATTATATTAATTTTGGGTTGTCACACTTTAAATATTTTTAGTTAGGGCTTTTATGCTAGGAGTAAGCATTCATTGTAATTTTTACTTCATTGCTAAAGATTAAAACCAAACAAATTTTTCTCAACAAGCCAGCTAAAGCCTATCTCAAACCATTTTCCTTGAGGGACAAAGTTGAAACCTTGGGAGTTAAATGGAGATACTTCTGTAAAATAGGCAACGGTTATTTTTACTACTAGTTTTACATTTTAGCAGCATCGTATTTCTCTTCAGGTAATTGTCTTCACATAGCCTAGGTGATATTTATGGTACTAGAAAATTCAGCTGTAATCATGGAAACAAAGGGTTCCCAATCTTCCCTCCTGAATAATACCTTATTGTAAGTAAACTTTTCATTCATTTACATTATATATAAATATGCATATAATATCACATATACACACACACCACATTTCTTTTTTAGGATCTGAAGTTCTGAAAATTAATACACACTCTATTAGTCCAGTTTCCTATGCTTAATCAAGACACACAAGAATATCTTCTCATGTAAAATATATGGCAGTCCTGAATAATTTAAAAAGGCTCAAATGCTCCACTTTCTTTGATATCTAGATATTTCCTGTCAGAGGAAAATACAAAGAACATCTCTTCCCCTCTTTGAGTTAAAAAAAAAATTAAAAATTGTGGACCTGAATTTTATTTAGGCCACGTACAAGCAATTTGAGGGGGAGATGAAAGGGGGAGCTGCTCAGACATTTTGGGAATAATCACAAACCAAACATTACTCTCCCAGAATTCTAAAATAGGAGAGACCTTCAATAACATTCCAGCCACATGAAGATACAAAATAACACAATAGCAGGAAAATTAAGATGTATTTAAATCAGTGCTTGCAGCCACAGGTTAGGTTAGATTTGCAGGTTGATCTAAAATAGTATATCTTTTCCTTTTTAAAGTATTGCACGATATTCTATCCATTTCAGGGTTGAGATTTCAAGAAATTCCTAGATTTCAATTTCTAGTTTCTTCCATCTACTGCTGAAATTTTTCATAGCTGGAGATCACTAGTATTTCAAAGGAGTTAATAATTTGAGATGTGTGTGTCACACTTGTAAGAATAATGTGTGAAATAATTTATGATTTATTGAGTTAATATGATTTATTTAGTTAATAGCACATCATCCTCCCACTTCTGACCCTAAAGAATTGAGAACAATTTTAAGGAAATTTTGAAATATTGTCAACTTCAAACCCATTTTCCTCTCTTACTCTTCATTTTCTGTGCAAATTAAAATGGCAAAATGAGGTTGAAGCCAATTTGGTTCCAGTCAGTTCTTTACCAAGAAGAAGCAAATAGAATCTAGTCAAGAGTCATCATGAGCCCAAACCAGATGTTATTGTGCCATGAGATGCCACGTACTGTTTCAATGGAGTTTTTCACAGAGATGTGTGGGCTGTTTGAAGCATTATGCTAACAAGATCAATTAATTTGTACTTGTTACAAGTAATGTATTTGAGGCATCAGTGTAACAGAATCATCTGTGTTATTAATTTCTCTAAGTAGGAGACTTTTTCTAATAATTCAGTATTTATATCAGTCTCTTGTCCTTCATGTACTGATCTGAAGAGAGCTGCAATGTCCATATGACATTCAGAAACATTAGATAATAAACTAGAATAAACATGAATATGTTAAGGTAAAGAGAAGAATCAGGATCTGCATTGAAGCAACATTAAAATTCAGTTTGAGGATGAGAAACTGGGCGAGCATTGCTTGGTGACAAGGCGGGTCCAGACAACCTTCAAAACAAATTAGGGCATTATCTGCATAAGCCTTTACATCACTGAATCACAGCATATCTCAGAGACAAAAAGCAACAAAACCCTTCAAACGCATCTGCTGACAGTCCATGGGGACTTCGTAAGGAAAAGAAAAAATTTGGAAAGTGAGAGATGCACAAAAAGGAAAAATCACGCATGCCCTGTAGGTCTGAATCTTCCTGCAACACGTTGTAGTGTTGGTAGGCTGTCCACATCCATGGCATCGTGGCTTTCAGGACCAGAGGGTACCAGAAAAGTGGAACTGTGTTTCTCCATTATGATAACTCTACCAGGGAGTTTGGTGCCATGCAAGTCAGAATCATAGAATCATAGAATGGTTTGGGTTGGAAGGGACCTTAAAGACCATCCAGTTCCAACCCCCCTGCCATGGGCAGGGACACCTTCCACTAGACCAGGTTGGTCCCTTGCACACACCAGAGGAGTGTGCTAAATCTTGAAAACCCTACAGGATGCTAGTGGGATCACCACTGTCCTCCTCCTGCCTCCCAGGAAAACCAGGAGAACTTGCTATAAGAACATACCATGTATTTCTAGTAGACATTGTACAGGTTTTAAAAACATCCTGAGAAACAGATGTGGGAAGGATTCCACAAGTAGTTTAAATTAAAACACACTGAGACCCTAAAAACTTAGAAAAGCATTTACTGGAGCAGAAAAATATTAAATAAATGCCTCCTATATCTTAACTGTTATCATGTGCAAATAGTAACTTGTTATCTATTAAATTATGTAAGCAGTTGTAATTGGAGAGGGAACCTGCAGCATAAAAAGGTAAACATTCTATCTTTAATGCAGCAATTATTTCACATTTATTGGCTAGAAGTCAAATGCATTCTCAGGTTTATTACAAATACCAGTTAAAGATCTTATTTAGCTCTTTGAGATGGTAACATTTGCATGTTCCAACCTTTTGTGAATTTTATC
>NW_010236275.1:6947-10646 GCF_000690775.1 Eurypyga helias
TGCCAGTTCTGGGCAACTAATAAAGAGGTAAATCCAAAATGTATCTGACTCCAGTCTCTCATTTTCACCTCCCAGCTGTATCCAATGCCAAAACTATTACTTGCATGGCTGCACTCTCAGGGAATGGGAACTAGGTATTACATTTTTCCCCACATATCATCTGGTTCTAAAATTGATTTCCAAAACCTCCACAGTTGCTTATGTCTGAAAGATAAAACCAGTAGCTGTTGCTAATTCACAGTCTCACTAACCCCTCCGCTGCCTGGCACAACGGACCTGGAACCTTGTTGAATTCAACTGTCAATAGACCTCGTGCGTAGCCTGAACAGAAATTAATTCCATGTCCACGTCAAGTCTTTTTGGACAATTCTGGTTTAGCTGCCATACTCTTCAAAACCTGTGCACCCTCTTATTTAAGTTTCCATCTTAGGAACACCCCAAAACCCGATAAATCTGGGAATTTTGTAAATCAAGCCCTCAATGGTCTGTCTTGTCATACTCCCAGAATGACAATACAGCAGATACAGAAAATGCTATGAAAAGTCAAGCATTTACTGTCCTTCACTAAGAAAAGTACTAAGTACTTGTCCTGAAGACCAGGCTGATTGCTGCCCAGCGTTTTGGTCAGCTCTATGCCCATCTAGCCCTGGCAGTGATTTCCTGAACCAGAAACAGTATGTTTGTATTCAGAGCTCTTTATAGGTTTCTCTTCCACGAGACTGTCTAACCAGCAGCTGAAACCATACAAAATCTTAGCATTTTATCACATTCTGGGTAGCAAATGAACCATCACAGAGGAAGCTGGTGCAATTGCAGTGGTTCAGTGACGTGCGTTTAGCAAGGTGGGTTAGAGGAGTTGACACAGTACAGTCACCTTGTTCTGAGAGCCGGCCAACCCACCCAAAACCCTCCTTAGTAATTCTGAGCACGTAACACAAAACTGCAATTGGAGCCAGACATAGTGTTTCAGACTTAACACAGCGCGCAAGCTTAAAAATGTGTTAAAGCCAAAATAATGCTCATGTACATAACCAACCGCCTTCCAAAATACAGCCATTTCCAAAGCAGCCCAGAGTTTGCTTTTTTTTTACCTGGTGAAGGATGCCCCAAACCTGGGTTGGGGTCTGCCCCTCGTATTGTACCGTGGCTATCATGCATTCCTCTAAATCAATGTTCAGAGTTACACTTTTCAATTTTTGCTCAGCAGATGGGCATCTCAAAACAGAGTGTGCGCGTGAATACTGACGGCTTCGTACAGAGAGGGGAAAAAAAATCACAGGATGCATATCTTTCTTAACACAGCAAGATTTCAGAACATCTTAAAATCACGGAACATAGTAAACTGGGCACTCAAAAAGATCTTATTTTGCAGAAATTGACATTTTCAACAAGCTTTTGGCTACAGAGCTGACATTATGCCCATGAAGTTTTACCCAACAAGGTTAAACCATTCATTCATCAGTAACGCCTGTTTACTTCTAATGGTTCATTCCAGAACAGCCAAAAAGCTCTTATGTTTGTAAATGAATAATTCTGTGAACTATTAAGGAGCATTTAGATTAAATATATATAGTTTTTAATATATTTTGAGTACTGTGTACAATGCAGTACAGACCTTAAGTACAGTGCAGTGAGCAGGAAAGACACAAGTCGCTTTTTTTCCCAGTTACCTATCTGAATATACACAGAAACACGATGATAAAAATATCAAATGTTGACACATTTCTACTCACATCACTGAATCCAGACTCATCTCATAGAAACAACTGTGCTCTGGAAGATAAAATAACTGATCATGTATTTTTCTCCTTTTTCTATAAATCTGGAAATCGCATCCTTATATAGTAGTTTCCCATCCAATTTCTAAGAAAAAACAAATGATACAGCACTTTCACTATATGGAAAATTTTTATTCACTTTAGGAGCTGTAGAGGACATGCTTTTGCACAGACCTACTCTAACGTAAGAGACTTCAGGAAGAAACACTGATTTATTTACAAGTAATAAGCAAAATTACATACAGAATTTGTTGGTTAATAATTTTAAATATATGAAATCCATCACCAATGAAAATTCACGGAATCATCTAAAAACTGGCTGGAAGTTAACATAGAAATACAAATGAGACATTTGTGCTTTAGACACCTAAACTCCATTTCTTGATACACAGCTATTTAAGTGACATGTATCCTGTAAAATTAGTAAAAATCTTGATAATGAGATTTACAACCCGTTACCCAGAGAGTTGACTGGGTTCATGCAAAAATTTCCACAAGAGACCAGGCACATACTAATGTGAAGGGAAGGTGATTAGTGGAATGCTTCAGCTGTGATCACAGAAGTAATTCAAGAGGTTTAATCAAATCCCTGTCATTAATCTGACTGAAAGACACGTGGCTGAGTCTTTTACCCTTCTTTAAAAACTAATATCGCCAGGTTTTATCTTATCTTTCATGTTTATCTAATACCAATTTTAATTGAACTACTGTAGGAGAAATAATTGGCTCATTAATTCACAGATAAAAATATTTATATTTTTCCCTGAAAGACATATTCCTAGTTATATTTAAATATAGGTTGGATTTCAGTTTCCTTTGCATTGGGAAGAAGAGAAACAAGTCTTGAATTCCTATTGATTAATTAAACAGAAAAGTTGTGGACACTGGAAGTACAACACATTTTACACAGAAACATTATACACAGCACCCTTGGCGTCAGCTCCTTTTCTGGAGCTAAAACTAAGAAAGTTTTAGTCCAACAAAATATATGGTGAAGCATGGTAATATTCTGATCTTAGAAAGCGTAATACCCATTTTTCTGTGTGTCTCTGAGTGCTGTTGGAATTAGATGATCTTTAAGGTCCCTTCCAACACAAACCATTCTATGATTCTAAAATAGATGAAATTCTGTCCGTTTTTAAGGAGAAACTAGGGAGAGTCAGGGAGCCTGTGTTCAGGGAAAACATGAACGATGAAATAATGGCCATCGCTACAGCTCTGATTGATAATGACATCCAGAAAGGTGACGGTAGATCAAAAATACTGAGAATTCTGTAAGTAATGTTTAAATAGGATCCCAAGAGCTATACAGGAATTGGGGGAGAATATCTCAATCTCTCAGATCAAACATTACAGCAGTTGTGTCACATCTGAACTGCCGAGCTAAGGAATTGGGTGCTCATTCCCACAGCACTGGTAACACGGTGGAAATACAGCAACTTGGAAAAGGAGACCTGCAGACATTAATGGTACATTTTGCAGGCTGAATGTTAGCAGTGCTGAGCTGCAGTTGAAAATCAACAAGGATGAGCGTTTGGCAGCTCACTCCACCCAGAGCCAAGGGCAAATGCAGGATGGATCCATCACTCCGGCCTCTATTCCTGAAGCCGAATGGCTGCCAGGGAAGAGGAGGCCTTCATGTATTAAATATGACAGATAGCCACTGGCAGTAGGCAGGCACATGAAGCCTGGCATCACAATCCCAAGGTGTGGGACACTGTCAGCTCTCTCAGGGACAGAAGCCCCCACTGACGACAGCTTTGTCATGGCACAGCATCTAAAGACCTTGTGCTGCTTCCAACACCAAGATGCTCTCTAGAGGTGATCATCTATTCAAGCTATAATAAATAAGGTATTATGCATATACAGAAGAAAGGCTAGTCTAATAGATAGGGAGGAAAGCATACTTATATATGCCTTT
>NW_010236276.1:0-569 GCF_000690775.1 Eurypyga helias
AGAGCAGCTTCATGGCATTTTGCTAACCCGAGTTAAAGCATGACAAGGAGAAAGCAAAATTAGATTTCACAGATACTCATAAGAGCAATATATATTATAGCAGTGACAGACTGTTTCACAGGACCCCTTATTGTAGGATCCTGCAAACATTTTATAAGCATTAAACATATACAAACACTTCTGCACAAGAACAGACAGAGATTATCAGGGGCAGCTGGCACACTTGATGTTTGGAAAACCCAGGTGTGAGCCCCCAATTGGAGCAGGGCAGACTGCCCTGCTTACTGGCTTATAGCTATTCTCACTCTGTGGAAAGATTCCTCAGCTACCCAGCTGGTCCATGGTACAGTTACATTTCATGGCTCCCAATTATGTGTTGTAGATGAATGATACTGTGACTAATTTGGTGGCATAATATATAACATATTAAAATGAATACACTCCCTAGACTTTTTTTATAGTGACAGTGACTTGGGCCAGGCTGGATAGAATGGATCCCAAATGGTGTTCTGGCAGGAAGACAGTCATTTCCAGATGGATCATTTATACCATTTTAATTTTTTCTAGCT
>NW_010236276.1:587-2525 GCF_000690775.1 Eurypyga helias
ATTTACAACTGTAGGGATCAATAAGCCATTTAATAGAGGTATGGTGGAAAGCTACCTCAGAATATCCATCAGGCTTAAAGTACACACAACCATAAAAACTGAAAAGCCGTTTTGCTGACTTTACCTCTATAAACACAGCATTCAAAAGTAAAATACAAAAGGTGTCATGAGGTTTAGAAATTCATAAAAATAGTAAAAACTACATAGGAAACCAAATGTACCCTCATTTAGAATTCTCTGTAGTCTATCCTGGAAAGTGCACATTAATATTAATTTTAAAAATATTACGAATAACATTAATTTCATATGGTAGTTTCTATTTTCTATAATGTCATTCTTTTCCTGAATTGTAGCAACTATAACTCTTCACATAAGATGCCTAGAGAAAATCATAATGCCAAGGTGATTTTGTTGGCCATTAACTGAAATGTTTAGGTTAATTAATGACTCTCCAAGGCAATGTTTCTTTGTAAATGGTAGATGTGAAGGGTGACAACAGTAGTTGCTCCTTACTTAAAAATATTCACTGACCCTCTGGGTCTGATTGCAAAGGGGAATAAGCTTTTGCAGTTTTTGTTTTATTGCAATAAACTATGTGGTTTCACCACATGCTTCAAACATTTGTTAACTATTGTGACTTTTTTCAGAAAGCTATGTCTACAGTCAATAATGGACATCGGCACCTTTAAATTAAGCAATTCAATCTGTCATATTTTTAGGCTTACTAGCATGAAGCCTGAATGCACCTGCAGGGCTCTGTACTGGTCCTGGGAATAGTGAGGGGTCACAGAGGGGAAAACCCCGAAGTTCTCTGTGCAGGTGGTTAGAAAACATGCCAGAGGGCATCCATCATCAATTAGGCCCCTTCCCTTGGGAGTGCTTTAGACATGACACAAAAGGCAAGGTTAAATTTTTTAATTGCAGCAAGCAACATGAGATGCATGAGATCAGTAAGAGAGAGGGGGAAAGAAGTGAGTGCTTAGGGTACTCAAGTAGGGGTAGGCAGACCTGAGTTCAGGTAAGTTTGAGTTCTTTCTGTCCCAGACAGGCTGCTTTTCAACTTCATACCTTATGCAGTGCCTTTTCTGTCTGGTTTTGGCTTAATACTTCAGATCCCTGGGGTTTCTTTCAGTACAGATTTGGGTACACTTGTATGTGGGGTACATTTTTACTAAACTCACAGAATCACAGAATACTAAGGGTTGGAAGATACCTTCAGAGATCACAGATTCACAGAGTGGTAAGGGTTGGAAGGGGCCTCTAGATATCATCTAGTCCAACCCCCCTGCCAGAGCAGGATCACCTAGGTAGATCACACAGGAACAAGTCCAGGTGGCTTTTGAAAGTCTCCAGGGAAGGAGACTCCACCACCTCTCTGTGCAGCCTGTTCCAGTGCTCTGTAGCCCTCACAGTGAAAAAGTGTTTCCTTATGTTCAGGTTGAACCTTTTGTTTTCCAGTGTATGGCCACTGCCCCTAGTCCTGGACACTACTGAGAAGAGCCCGGCCCCATCTTCCTGACACCCACCCTTTAGATATTTATCATCATTGATAAGATCCCCCCTCAGCCTCCTCTTCTCCAACCTAAACAGACCCAGCTCTCAGTCTTTCCTCATATGGAAGGTGCTCCAGGCCCTTCATCATCTCAGTGGCCCTGCACTGGACCCTCTCCAGTAGTTTCTTGTCCTTTTTGAACTGAAGAGCCCAGAACTGGACACAGCACTCCAGGTGAGGCTTCACCAGCGCAGAGTAGAGGGGTAGGATAACTTCCCCTGACCTGCTGGCCACGCTCTTCTTAGTGCACCCCAGGATGCCGTTGGCCTTCTTGGCCATGAGGGCACTGTTGGCTCATGGTCATCCTGTTGTCCACTAGGACTCCAAGGTCCTTTTCCCCAGAGCTGTGCTGATCCATGGAGTTGTTCTTCCGCAGATGCAGTACT
>NW_010236277.1:0-5853 GCF_000690775.1 Eurypyga helias
CGAACTTGCTAAGGGTTAAATTATATGTGGACAAAAACAACTGTCCAGAATATAAAGGGAGCCAAATGCAGCAGGCACTTCCCAGCTTGCGTATTTTCCACATGCATTGCGTGGCCTAGCTGCCAGGGTAAGCTTCTGTGATGAACTCAGCTCTTTGGGATCCTGCTCTCTGGTTCATGCAACGAGCTCTCCCTCAGACCAGGGCCCCATTTTGGGAGAAGGGGGCAATACCACTTTCCTCTCCCTTGCCACAGGACAGGAGGAAAATGCCTAAGGACCCACCTCCTGATTCCAGCTTTGCAAAAGGACCTGGAGACCAATCAGTGGGACAGCAGGAGATGAGCACCCCCCAAAGACACAATCACGAATATCTCCTTACTGAGGTCTGTGAGCTTTGCTGGTTTCTCTCTCTTTTCCTCAGTCTGTTGGTAAGACAGAGAACTTCATAAATTTGTGTTGGGTTTTTTATCCAAGATCCTCAATGAGCAAGAGACTGGGGGCAGGTAGAATCAGCTTGCCATGCATCAACCAAGCAAACACCAAGGCAGAATGAGGATTGGAGATTAACCCACAGATGGGCAATTGTTCCCTGAACCATCAACATTTTGCTTTTCATTTCTAGGATCTTTCCTACATCAAGATGCTTTGGCATATCCAAGTTTTACTTTCCCAGGAAATGGGCGGATGCTCAACCAAGGAGATGAGGCATTGTGTCTTTTGGGAGGGCACAGATGTGCCTACAGTCATAGCCAGGGTGATCTGGGCAATGCCCTAGAGAACCAGCAGAATCAAGAAGTTAAACTTTAATACATACAAAATTAATGGAGAAGGGGATATTCTTTAACCCTTCATTTATAACCACAGAGTGTCTTTGAATGGGTCTCCCCTGAATACTCTTCCCAGGAAACAGCCATTGAACTCAGCCCCTTGGAGAGAGAGGAGAGAACACTGGTGATCATCTGATATCACATAGGGACAGGCTAAAAAAATTAAACCTTTTCCAAGGGAGCAAACAATGAAATGTAAAGAACATAAAATAAGCTGCAGATGATCAAACCTGGAATATTTCACATTACATGTAAGGAGACAGGGTTTGCTAAAAGCTTTAACCTTTTCTCAGTACCCTGTCCTACCTACTCACTTTTTCTATTTCCTTTGGATTTCATAATCTTGAT
Organism: Eurypyga helias; assembly: GCF_000690775.1. NCBI lineage: Eukaryota > Metazoa > Chordata > Aves > Eurypygiformes > Eurypygidae > Eurypyga > Eurypyga helias. Next base: position 1,176 of record NW_010236277.1, read on the forward strand.
AATTTCCTATTTTGGATGCAAAGAAACAAGTAATAGTCACTTAGGGAAAAATGTATCAAACATAGGAGGGGATTTTTTTCCACTTCTGCTGCTTAATAACTTTAGGAATGTGGGTCAAACAATTTCTTTCTCTACTTGTGTTACATTAGTGACACATGTAGATTGTAGTGAGCTCCATTCACCATATTTCCCAGCATCTATTTTAATTGCATGAACTTAAGGCAGGGGGTCTTGGGACACACCCAAACCAGTGGTGGCATGGGATTAGGTCATGCTTTGAAAAGCACCAAAACCCTCAAGCCAGAAGAATACCCACAGATTTGAGGCATCACCAGTCAGACATCCTTCCTAACCTCGTGGCCAGTGTGGGTTTTGGTTCACTAGGATTTAACACCTTGTTCAGGGAAAACCCTTGAGCACCCAAAAAGCATGTACGAAGGAAAGGGACAGAGGGAACTCGCAAAAAGGCAGAAGAGAAAAAAATCTGGTGCCTCTTTAAGACAGCAGAAGAGCCTGTCTGAGCAGAGGGCATCCAGAAATACTAATGCTGGCACCCAAGGGCGCTGAGCAGGATGGGAGCAAGCCTCGGGCTGCCTCCCTTTTGCAAGGGGCAGGCAGGGCAGAGCCAGATGGAAGGCGAGTCCTTTAAAAGCATGCTTAAAGATTAAGCGCATAGGATTAAATCCCACCTTTGTAAGAAATAACTCTCTCTCCTTATATCATTTTGTAGAGAGCTTTTAATAGCAGAAATACCCACTAATCCTCCGTATCTGCTAGCCAAAAGGATGCTCTTAGGGTAAAGGAAGAGCTCAAATTCAGCCCAGCTCCCAGTCTAGGCCAAGCCCTGGGGCAGAGGAGCTGCATCCTCTGCATACCTCTGCTCAGCCTAACTCCTGCCCTCACCCCCAGACCCCCCATAATTCCCCCAGGACAAACCCTGTCACCTGGCACAGATGGCTTTATCCCCATCCCACCCAGCTATCACCATCAGCACCCATTGCCCATCCCAAATGCTCCTCCCAGATAGAAAGGGAACCCCTCTTGCCTTCCTCCTCCCCAGAAATCCTTATTAGCAGTGGCAGGGTGGGAGCTGCAGGGAAATGTTCGCTGACTGCCTTCAAAGCAAAATTTACAGTAATTCAGTAATTCTTGGTCTGATCCGTGAGAAATGAGATCTGGCCAAGTCCTTCCATGGTGGCAACAAGACGTTAATGACAGAATTATATCAGCAGCTCTTGGGTCATCTCCTTTATTTATACTAAAAGCTGGCGATAGAGGCAATTACAGTAGATTAACTTTGGCATAATTTCAGCATGAAAACAATATACCAGGGCCACACTTTATTCCAAGTATAATAGAACTACTGCCCTGCCTGCATTTCTATTTATTTTGTTTGGACTTGCAAACTTTAATTCAAAAAATGTAATTACAGCATAACTTGCCGCTAGGTTCTTTCAAGACTCTATTAGTCATTTGAGGGGAAAGTAAGTTAACTTCTCATTGAGTTTAAATATGAAGGTTAATTTTCCTTGAGCTAAAGGAGCTTGGGTTTGACTTGATTTCTATGCATTTGGGGCAACCAGCACAGCTGTGAAACCATAATTGCTCTTAGAAATTTAGGGCTGCTCATCCTCATTTTCAGAATTGCTCGCTCTTTTGTGCATTTTCCTAATTTCAGCTCTCTGAAGCGGCCGCTGATTAGCTACCACCGGTGCAATCCTTCTGGACTGTTCCCTACCTCCAACTAAAACGTTTCCAGCTACATTCTGCATCACAGAAAATAGCCTCATTAGTGACAAAAAGCTGATCCATTAAAATAGCAGAGGGGCCAGCAAGATGAGCAGGGAGAGCTATCTGCCCCATCAAAGCCAAGGGGAAACAGGGAGAGGGCTGCTCTGGGGAGATGCAGAGGACGTGCAGCTCTGTGCAGCCATGAAGTGAGATGGCAGGGGAGTATAGAAGAATAGAAGAAACCCATTATTTATGACCCATGACTACAACCACTAAATGTCCAGCAGTGGCATCACCTCTGGGCAGCCTCCAGACAGGATATGCACAGGTGAAGAAAAGTCCCTATGCCGGTACCTTAGGGATGCACCAGTGACACACAGGGCAGTGTCTGGAGAGCTGTGACTGTAATGAGCACATAAATCATCCCTAACGACCCCTCGTCCGGCCAGCATGTGTGCAGGGACAGTGCGCCTGGACCGCACCCGCGGTGGCTGCTTGAGAAACGCGTCGGGTTGCAGTGAGCACAAATGGCTCTTTCACACGTCTCTGCAGATGTTACTCATTTTCTCCTCATCTGACTAAGATTTGGCTCCATTCTTTCCCTGCTCCCAAAGCCCAGCAGTTGTCCTAGAAACCTCTCCCAGCTCATCCATGGGCAATAGGCTACCCAGCTATTCGGCAGGGGCCGGTGTGCATCTGCAGGCATCCCACCCCTCCAATTTCTCATCTGTATTGCTTCTGCTTTCCCCACCAAAATTCACCTCATCTACTGGCCATTTCCGCTGCTCCACTACATGTGATGCTATTCATCAAGGTGCTCATCCCTTCTGCGCAGTGACAAGTACTCCAACATACTTAAGGACATGTGCAAAATTTGGATGGAGGATAGTAACAGCAAGCAGGACCAGATGTTCAGTGGGAAAGCGTAATGATGCACCTCTGTAACAGTGTCCAAGGTTCAGCCCTGGGCCACAGGAGGCTGAAGAGCAGCTGGGGAGGACAGTGCAGCTCAGCCTGGGGTGAAGATGCACAGGGGCAGAAATTACTCCCAAAAATGCAAACATAATTCACTCGATTTGGGTGGCTTTGCCTGTGCGTAGATGCACTAGAAGCATTCAGGTTTGTAGAAGCTACCAGCACATTGTCACCATAGTGGCCCCTGGAGCTGACAACTTCAGGGTGTTTAGTCTCATTGGAAAAACTGGTTTTATGGAGAGAAAAAAAAAAAAAAACAAAACACAAAACCAACACAACATTCCTGTGTTTTGCTCCCAGTTCTGTCTACCGCTTAAGACCCCAGCTCTGCATGAAAATAAGCACGTCTTCTGTGCAGCCCTGGCAGCGTGTGGGCCATACTGCTTTGAGAGTCATCTGTGTGAGTAGGAGTCTGTAATTCACATGATACCTTCCCATAAACTATCTTTTAATTTATTCTGAGGATCCCAGAAAAACCCAAAAAGCCTCAACAGATGCTTCAGCTTTTTGCCATATCAATAGTTTCAGCTGTATTGCACTTCATAAAGGAAAAAGATGATATGACCAAGTTCTTAGAAATGGGTTGCTGACAAGACATACGTATGTATTTTAACTCAAATCTATATACCAGTTGTGCATTGCACGATACAGAAGTCACTAGCCAATCCATAACTCAAGATAAATAACATTCCCTATGGTTTCTGCTTGTTATATTAAGCACACAGATCACCCAAAGTCACTTGTCACCACCAGCGGGAACTGACTTAAATAAACCAGCAGAGAGCTGCAGTGCTAAGACTGGGAGCCCAGGGCTTGGTGGGAAAAGCTCCAATTCCTCTGCAGTTCAGGGAACGTGTGTTTGCCCACCTTGGTCCTTGGACCCCCCACACTCCTCACCAAAGCGGAGGGGACCTCCCCAGCCCATAATGTCCAAAACACGTTCTAGGCAATTCACAGTATCACAAGAAATCCTGAGATGGAAATAAAAACCACAGTAGGGCCTATTCATGGGAAATACAATTAAAATATTAACATGTAAGGAGGAAACGGTCCATGCAAAGTACATGTTTTACTCCAGCTCTACATTCACCAAAAGCAAGTTTAGAAAAGCCCTGGGCAGTTACGTAATAACAGAGAAGCAATCGATAAGTAATAATAGAGAAGCAATCACCACCAGCAGTTAATCAATAACCAACAAGTTAATCAAAACTCAGATTTACAGTAGCGTTTTCATATGGATAAAGCCCCTTGGTGTGATTTGTTACACACTAATATGAATGAGAAAAATATAAATCAAGAATAGCTTCAGGTAATCAAACTTCAGCCTTCAGGACTGAAAGCCAACATGTCCAACCAGTGATTTGTTTTTCTCTGGGAAGAGATTTGTGGTGATCCTCGACACAAGAAATGTGCCCATCAATTACTGGATTTATGAGCTTGCCTCCATGCCGTCAGAAACCCCGCGGCCACCAGCCACGGGCCATGCACCACTTTCGCTTATGCTGTATTTCAGCATGGAAAACACTGCACAACACTGAAAGAAAACCTGAGCATGTTTTGCAAGCAGCACGGCAGACGTTGGCCACGCTGCGTCTGCTCCCGTCACCGGCCCAGCAATTAGGGATGCAGGGAAGGTGACAGGAGCAAAAACACAAGAAATTTCAGAAAACTCCCGTGTGTAAGTACGACTGCTCTGCTCCAAGAGCATCAGTTTTTGATGACAACCCCCAGCTCGGCTGTTGCCCCGAGAAACTCATCGTATCCCATTGCGTTATCGCGCCAAGGCGCATTTTTCGGCCAACGCGTTTGCCGCCGGTCCCTGCGGGTGCGGTGCAGGCAGCTGCAGTCCGAGCGGAGGGAAACGCCGGCGGCGGTAGATGGGCTCCAAACGAAATGAATTAAATGGGAATGATTTCCCCAAATGGAGGCTGGGGGGAATCATCAGAAACAAATTAAAATCAAAACAACTTTT
>NW_010236277.1:5867-10754 GCF_000690775.1 Eurypyga helias
AGATGTAATATATTACTGGAAACTGCTAAACATGCCAATTAATTTTGAAGAGACTTACACAGATTAAGTCCTTTTTTACTGGAAAAAATAAAGGAGTCATGAATCACAGTAATACCTTCAGCAATACAGACGTGTTTTCCTGGAAGCCTGTTCAGAAATCAAAGAAGAAAATCTGAAAAGTCCCAAACTGGACAATCATTTTTCTGTTGTATTAATTGTATCAATACCCCCATTACTTCACCTAGAATTATTAGGGGGGAGGCAAAAATCAAACTGCATTTTTCCATAGGTCAAGTTGGTCATTTCAGTCTGAACCAGAAAAGCACTTGACTGTGGCCAAAATTAGCCACGTAAGCGTTTTGGGATGCTCTAAGCACACAGATAGTTTTTAAGTTCATTTGGATGCCGAAAGCTGTACAGTTGACTAAGTGCTTAGATAGACCGGGGCACAGCCCACCCCTGTCACCATATAGGAGGTATTATTATTAAAAATGGGTAATAATTTTCCATCTTTCTTTATTTTGACACAAGCACATGGAACTCCTTTCCCACAAAAAGGTATAATGTTTAAAAAAGGTTCATCTTATATTGGGACATAAAGTAAAACGTGACTAAGAAACATATAATAAACCAATTCAGTTTTAGAAGCACTGAGTATGATTTTTACACGCTCACTTAGAAGACCTTTACCCACATTGCTTCCTGCCAGTACGCAGAAAGATAATTGAGAACTGCTTTTCCCATAAGACAAGGAAATCAACTTAATTTTTTTCTAAAAGGAAATTAAAAGTACTTCACGGCTCCGAGATTTGCTCATTGTAAGTGTTGATTTTGCAAAGGGACATTTTCCTTCAGAAAACTCTCCAGAAACATTCTGCTCAGCTCCACTTATCACTGCCTTCCCTTCCTTTCACATTTTATATAGAACTCAGTGTTTTCTTATGCAAAATTGTCATGTTGTCCCAAAATAGGACTATATTTAGAGAGGTTATAAGGAGGTATGAATAAAGTTGTGGTTATTTAAAGAGTACAAGATAAATATGACACACACGCTCTCACAAATAGAAAGCAGCTGGAAGAGCACTAACAATGTCAGGGATATGTGTAAACCCCATTTTCCTATCAAAAACTATGGAAACAGAAAAAGAACTGAGAAAAATTTGCTGTTTGCTTAAGCTGAGACTTATTGCTGCTGATTCTGGATACAGCTTGTACAGGAGAAATTGTTTCACGTTTCCAGGCTCTGCTATTCTGATCTCAGCAAGAAAGTTTCAATCTGATTTCCTCCCTAATAGCTTAAATGTATTTTCTTTGGCAGATTCATAGCAATTGTGAAAGTATTTTGTCCCTAAATGCGGGCAGGTTTTTGTTTCCAAGAAGTGACCCAAACCCCTGAGATTTTCATTTATACATACTGAATCATTGTTCAGCGGGAGCTTTGGCTCTGTAAGAAGCCGAAGATGAGACTTTTTCCACAAGAGTATGGTGCTGTTGGAGCGATCCCTGCAGGGTCCTTCAGCAGGCAGTGGATTGTGAGAGGCATCTCCAAAAACCAATCCATCCTAAACAAGTTATTTGGGAAGAAAGGAAGGAAACCGGCCATAAATTCTGTTTGATCTTGCTCATCCCCATGCAAGGTCACCCCTAAATCGCAATCAGTACTGTCATATAACAGCCATAGGAGTCATCCTTGCAGAAAGGGTTAAAAAACCCCTCAAGTAATGAGAAGCGAGCGGCCTCGGGGCATTTCAGCTGTTGAAGTGCAGGTGTCACTTACAGAAACCTCACAAATTACGGTCTTTTTCCTACCACCACTACTGAAGCCCACAAGGAATTCCTCTCACACTTACAACCAGATGCTGCAATCAACCATGCTCGGAGAGCGGGGGAAAGGACCCAGTGCATCTCACGAGCTGTCTGTCCTCGGGCAGAGGATATGGGGAGCCAGATTGCACCCCAGGTGACAGTGCCAAAGAGGCAGCGCTTGTCTCTTACAGCAGGCGGGAAGCCATCGAGCCAGGTTGCTCTTATTTATGGGCTCTTCCAGCAGCCAAACCCATTCAGTCATATTGGGTTTGCTTGCTTATTAAATATTTGATTATTAACTCTAAATTCCTTGACTATGAGGACCTGTTTTTTAATTTAGGTACAGCTCGAGGGTAGGAAACACTGCCAGAATGGCAAGTTGTTCACTATTTCCTTTCTCTACGTGATGCCCTGTTTCCTGTACCCTCCTTCAAGTGATGGGCAAGGCCTACAATTTGTGACAAAAGTGGTTTAAATAGCAAATGCTGCATTGCTGGATGTCACACCACTGAGCGATCAATCCTTCTATGCCCTCCTTGGGCATAAGGTACAGTAAGGCACAGCACTGCGTGTGTCAGTTCAGTCCCATTGGAAACAACCTCCATAACCAAAATCAACGCCTTCAGATTTCCCCCCCCCCCCCCCCCATGGGTTTCACTGTCCATGCATAAAAACACACCCATGAGGGAGGCTGGACCCTGCTGACCTGGGAAGGGAGATGAGCGGGAGGTATAAAACTTGTGACAAGGGTTTCCCAGCATCCAGCCATCACTGGCAGGGCACTTTCTGGAGCTTTAACCTGGACCAACATCAGTGATAGCCAGTAACCTCATCTTCACAAGTCTGTCCACCTCCATTTCCAACCCATTTATACCTTTGTGGCTATTCAAACACACCAGAAAAAAACATCTTTTTTTCCTATATCAGCATCTCTTCACTGGATAGAAGTATAAGACAGCAGGTTTCAGAGAAATGAAGGAATTATTCTGGTTGAAAAGGTTAATGATATCCATCACCATAAGCTAAGATTTAAATCAACATTGTGGTAGAGACACTAAAGCATGAGCTGTTTCCAGCCCATTTCCTAAGCCAAATACTCAGCAAGGAGCATGATGAGGAGGAGAGGCTGAAGGCACCCATCACCCATTACTGCCAGGTGGTGTCCACAGCTCTGCTCACCCCATCCCCTGTTTAAAAGAGGGCCACATCCACCCCAGAATCCTGTGTACATGGGAGAAAAAGCAAAGCAACATGATACTCGTTTGGCTCTGTCCCTGGAGAGGTTGTGTTTTACCAAATTAATAATCTATTTAGATCTGTTCAGCTTCAGCTTCTTAAGAAGCTAATCCAGACAAGCCCAAAAGTATTAATAACATTTCAGTCTGGGCTTGAAGAGAGATTAGAGAACATTTATTTTGCTTCCAGTGTTTTCCAATTGCTCCCAACCTTTCCTTGTGCAAGCATCTAAGTGAGGAAATATGAACAAAAAGACTAAGTAGTAGGGTTTATGTTGAATTAAATTCCACTGGGGGGGGAAAAAAAAAAAAAATCAAGTCAACCTCACTGAAACTGATCCACTTAACATCCAACAAAATAATTATACAAGAACATGCTTGGCTGTGCCTGTAGGAAACTGGGGATTTATAGGTCTGTATTTCAAAATTACTGCAATGAAATTCTTCATCTGCCACTTAAATCTTAGCTCCCAGCTCACCTGCAACCCACAGAAAACTGTCATACTTGAAGTTCCCTGCTTTGATTAGTTCTGGGTGGATTTGTTTTTTTTGATTCCTCAGCATGAGCATGTTGGAGAACACCACCTAAACTGGCTTTTTTTAATCATAGAAGAAAAACTCAATTTTCTCCTAAAATCCTACCTTTGGCCCGATATCCAGCATAAAGATATCAATGCAAAAGCAAGTGGGAAGGATCAGAAATGCAGGTCTGGAATTCAGATTCCTCTGACCACTCTGCCCATGCCCACAGGGCTCAGGGAGAGGGCAGGGTGTTTTATTGCCCGCAGAACAATTTATGAGAGGTTGCACAGGAAACGTCTCAGGGTGAAAACAGCAAGTAGCAATGGCTGGGGAATAAAAATAAACCAGGTTCATAGGGGAAGAACTGGGGAGAGGTGGGTTTGCTTTAAACATCACTGCAAAAACATATTGTTTAGAAGCAGCCCTAGTGACACATCCCAACATAGTGCCTGGGGAATCGTACCAGGAACCAGCAAATTCACGTCACCCACTATTTGGTCTTGCTCAGATTTATGGGCTGATAAGTGGATCACACAAGTAGGTATAAAGCCGTAACAAGCTGTGTGAATGATAAGGAGGTTGTAGTCTATAAGGAAGCACAGCGCAGACCAGGAGCAGGCTCTGGAGATCAAACCATCGCGGTGCCTTGCTGCCATTACACAGCACTTGGCAGCAGGACAAAATGCAAAAGCCAGATGAGGTTGTGTCAGAGACATGAAAATAAAGGTGTGGGGCCAGTTTCACTCAACCTGCAATGGAGAGAAATAAATTCTGCCTGTCAGCACCCACCAGACCTTAGGACTAGCTTATTCCCACACACCCCCTGTAACACTCCTTAGGTTTTCCCTTAGCTGGTGCCTGCCCCACAGCCCAGCAAGCGAGAGCTGCGGCCGTTGCCTTTCATGGGGGCAGACCCACAGTGCCTGTAACTCCTGCATGCCAAGGGAGAAAAAGGACATTTACTGGGGCTATTACATTGATTATGCAAATTTCACCCTGTTTAAATTATTTCAAAGCCTTGAAAATCCACAGCAGGGTTTTTAAAAGAACCAGTCACGTGATTTTGTTCCCACAAGCCTACTGTACAGGATCTAGGAGCACTTCCCAGTCCTGCATGGGGCTGTGTCACCTTTGCCTCCCTGTCCCCATGCACCTTGTTTCCCACTGGGAAAGAAACCCAGGCATGAGGGTTGGAAAGGAGCTGTGTATATACACGTTGAGTATTAGAGTGTTTTAAGTCTGTCTCTCACAAACAAGTGTTTACTTGCTTCTAGTGAGGAAGGTTCATATTAATCCTGAGTAATTATATTGAATATTTATATAA